>NW_014010217.1:0-6452 GCF_000611645.1 Monoraphidium neglectum
ACCACGCCCTCACCGTGTATGCTGCCGCCGGTGGTGTAGCCCGGCAGCCCCGACAGCTGCAGCGCCTCGGCCGTCAGCCCCAGGCCGCTGAACGCGGCGTCCCCGTGGATGAACAGCCCCATCACCGCACCCCGCGCGGCCTCCCAGCCCGCGTCGTCGCGCGATACCGCCGCGCGGCGGCGCGCCTGCGATATACCGCCGAGCATGTGAGCGCGCGCGCAGGCACAGGCGGTCTTGTTTATGGCTGTAATGGGGTTCGGGCTCGGCGGCGGCCCGGGAGGCAGGGGGCGTCCTTGCCCTGCTGTGCTGGAAAGCACCCAGAGCATGAAGGACGCCCGCAACGCAAAAGGCTAATCCAGGTTATCGGAATCAGAAGACACCAAATCGACATGACACCTGTGGCCCGACTGCCGCCGCTGCCGCGCAGCGTCTCACCTGGTGCGCCCGCACCATGCCCATGACCACGGGGTTTACCGCCTCCAGGTGGCTGGGGTTGGGCGCGATGGACAGCGCCACGCGGCGCGGGGCCTGGCCGGGGGGCGTCACGTCCAGGGAGCCCGTCTGCCCGAGGTGGTACTTGACGTCTGAAGGTTACGGATTGTCGTGGGCGTGTGATACGAGTGGGTTGGTGTGGTGACGATTTGATAGACGGTTGATTATTTGATTGCTTGGTGGGCAACAGCTTGTTCGATGGTTGATGATGCGAACACAGTCAATTGCCATGCATAGCAACCAAGTGATTGGGTACGTGAGATTGGGTGCGCGAAAAATGGCGGGGCACCTCCAAGGCTGCCAGAGGCCGGCCAGCTGCCGGCTGTTTCACGAACGACGCGCGCCAAGTCCTGGCACTCATGACCCCTCCCGCGCGGTCGGCCGCGGCACCGGCCCCGGCCCCAGCTCCTGTTCCAGGCGGCGCTGTGACGGCCGATGACGTCACTCACCTCCGACCTTGAACTCGCTCTGCAGGCCCTCCATCTCGCTGCACAGGGCACCAATGGGCTTCCCCAGCAGGTGCACCAGCACGTTGAGGCGACCCCTGGAGGGGTGGGGGTGGCGCGGTGGCCGCAGCAGGTGTGTGTGTGTGTGTGTGCGTGTGTGTGTGTGTGCGTGTGTGTGTGTGTGCGTGCGTGTGTGTGTGTGTGTGTGATGTGTGCGCGCATGCGCATGCGCGCGTGTGTGTGTGTGTGTGGGCGCGTGTGTGCGTGTGTGTGTGTGTGTGTGCGTGAGCCATGTGTGGCAGAGCTGAACCTTTGCTCCTGCGTGTTGGCCTGCAACAAGCGCGCCTGGAAGTGTGGGCCATACCCTACCATCATTCCCCTCCCCAACCCTGGAGCTCATTCCAGCCCCTCTCCCACTTGTGAAACACACGCAAACACACACACACTCGCGTGCCACACACGTACACACGCCAAGCAGACAGCCACACGCCAGCAACACACCAGAGGGTCGAACACGCCCAGTGAGCGGCCCCACCTGTGCGCCATGCCTAACATGATGCGCTCCACCCCGTGGCCCGCAGACGCGCGTATGAGCGCATGCAGCCCGGGCAGCAGCGCCTCGCAGCCCTCCAGGCCAAAACGCTTGCTGGAGGGAAACTTGACAGACAGGAAGCGCTCGAGGGAGTCGGCCTGGTGGCAAAGGGGGGTTGTGTTGTTCAATTATTGATGCAGACGGCGTTTCAGATGTGTTGGTGTGCATCAGGGCGGCACAACACTCGCAGGCAACGCGTGGCTGTGGCCGGGCGCGCGACCCAGCCTGTGACGAGCACTCGCAGTGCGCGCCGCTGCCCTGTTCGCAGGCGGTCAACCCAGGCTTTGAGCGAGTGAAAGGGCGACGTCCCCGCCGCACACGCGCTCATACACACACGCGCGCACGTGCAAGCAAACTTGCACACACGCCCCGCGTGTGTGCGCGCGCACCTCCAGCAGCTGCCTCAGGATGGCGGCCCTCTCCTCGGGCTCCAGCTGGGTGCGCGTCTCAAAGCGCTGCTGGATCCACGCCATCTCATCCTGTTGGAAGGGCAAGGCAGAGATGGTGGAATAGGGGATGGGGGGAGCAAACTGGCAGGAGCCAAGGGGGCATATGCGTGGGATGTTGTGGCGTCCGTGACTGGCCTCCGCACCGTGCTCTGCAGCCCTGCACCATGCGCCCACCCATGGTGCCAAACATGATGACTGCCACGGCTGCGCTTCTCTCATCCAAGACAGCTTGACCGCCGCCGCAGCCAGGCCCCAAACCGCAAAACCCTACAATAACACACCCCCTGAACCTCAAAACCCGAACCACCACCACCCTGGCCCACCTGTTGGAAGAGGTGTTTGAATTCGAGGGCCAGCGTGCCGCAGTAGCGCTCCCGCATGACCTCAACCACCTCCGCCAGCCCCCACCACTCCTTCGCAGGGGCTCCGCCCGGATCGCCTGCGCGGCGGGGGCCCGACCGCGGCACGGGCGGGCGCGCGCGTCTATGTCTGTCGCGCGTCGCATGCTCGGCCCCGACCTCGGGTGCTACCTCATGTCCCCTCCTTTAAGCAGGGGTTGAATCGAGGGGCCCCCGCACCATCAGCTGCTACACCCAGCTGCTACACCCTGCTGCTTTCAAATCCAGGGTGCGACAGCTCGCCACGCTCGGCCCAAGCAGCCAGCAGCCACGGCGTCCAAACTGCCACGCAGCACACATGCCGTCCGCCACCCACCCGGCATGAGGGAGCCGACGGGCAGCCGCCTGTCGGGCGTGGCCGGCCCGATGAGGCCGAGCTGGCGCCCCACAAACGCGGCGCGCTCCTCGTCGCTGCCGCCCTCCGGCCACCCCGCGATCAGCGCCACAAGCGTCAGGTCGCTCCTGCGCGGCCGATCCGCGAGGAAAAAATGGAGAGGGGGTGTCAACAAAGGCTGCAGCTGAACGAGGCGGCAACAGGGCCAGTGCTGATTGAGCTTGGCCTTGCTGCGCTACCTCTTGCCGGAAAACAGACTGATTGCCCTGCTTGCGATGCCGCCGGTTACGCTGCAGGCGACCTACGAACAGCGGTCGCATTTTGAGGCCTCTCTGGAAACCTCTTGATAAAAACGCTGCCGTGCGCGCAAACAGTAGAGGCGTGCGCCTGCGCGCCCGCACCCACCTGTCGTTCTCCTGACCGATGGGCCCCACCCACGGCCCCCCCTTGCAGCGCCGCAGCGGGTCGAGCTGCGCCATCATGTGGCCGCGCGCCCTGAAGCGATGGATCATCTCGGACAGCTTGAGGGCGTCGATGACATCGTGATTATTAATGGCGTCACCACCCGGCGACAGGCTGCTGCTGAACGGCATGGCGGCGGCAGCGCCGCCGCCGCCGCCGCTGGCGGTGGCCCCGGCAGGGGTGGGTGCGGTGCTTCCGCTGCTGGGCAGGGTGTGAAGGCATGCGCGGGCCATGGCAGGCAGCCCAGCCGGTGTGATGGAGGGGCGCCGCCGCAGGGAAAAGGGCCCGAGGATCCAAGGTGAAGCTGGTCGCAGGGGCAGGCGCCGGAAAGGCGCCGCAGACTGCGCGCGGCCGCCCCACGGGGCGCCGCCCGAGGCAGGCGCATTGCTGCGGGCTGACCGACTGCTGCTGCTGCTGCTGCCGCTGTCGCTGCCCTTGCCATCCTTTTGCTGCTGCTGCCACAGGCGACCACGGCCGCGCATGGCGCTGTGCAGCGCCCTGCGCGTAGCGCCTGGCAGGCCGTGAGCGCAGGCCAGGGCTGCCCCCACTAGCGGCAGGAGTGGCGCGCACTCTCGCAGCAGCGCGTGCCGCTGCGGCACCAGGACGGCTGTCAGAGGGCATCCGGCTGTCCACACGCCGCTTGGTGGCATCGTCATGACGCCTGCTGAGGACGTGCTGCAAAGCAAGGCGGCACTCGGAGTGACAGCAGCGACGACGATGCCTCGACGCACAAGCCCGCCGGCGCCTCTGCTTTGCTGTGGCGGGATGCAGAGGCGCAATCCCTATATGACTGATACCGTTAAGCCCATGACAAGCGCCCAGTCACGAATCCTCATGTTCGCATTACAATGCTCTGAAAAGTGTGTGCAGCACTGCTGCCGCAGCTCTCGATACGTGGAAGCTAGATATAGCAATTTGATGAAATACATAGCAATATCTTTTCATCGAGGCATATATCTGGGGCTGCTGAGCTTCGCACACCCCCCCAAACACACCCTCCTGGTGTCACCTGATCGCACCCAGCGCCAAGCTACCCACCACAGACATACAGAACCGCATATGTAGCGATTGAGAGCCGTCGCAATCTTATCACGGGATCGCTGTACACGCAACACGCGATCTGGTTCCAGGGCGCGAACTGCCAAGTTGGCGTGCACTGAGCTTGGTGCTGCTTACAATACAACGCTGTGATTGAAATCTTCTATATTCGTAGGAACCGGCCGTCATGGCGGCCGCACAGGCGGACAACACTCAGTATGTGCAGGACGAGCGCGTCGCGGGCCTGGCGGACAGCTTCGGGCAGTTCCTGTCCGACTTTTCACCGGAAAACTGGATGCCTGAGCCGTCTCAGGGCACTCAGGGCAGCCAGGATGGGGGCGCCGCGCCAAGATCATTCATGGCGCGCAGGGTGGAGGAGATGTGCCAGTCGGGCGAAACGGTGCTTTACATCGAGTTTGACCACCTGCAGGAGTACAGCTACGATATGAGCCACCAGATCCGCGACCACTACGAGCGCGCCGAGCCCGTCCTGCGGCGGGCGCTGCAGGACCACGTGCGTCGGCGACACGCAGACTATTTGAAGGAGGCCCACGGCGTCGAGAAAGAGTTCTTCATCGGCGTCACCGGCCTGCCCGACACTGAGCGCCTGCGCGACCTGCGCGTAGAGAAGATTGGCCGCCTGGTGTCGTTCAGCGGCACAGTGACGCGCACGACCGAGGTCCGGCCGGAGCTGTTCCTGGGCGCGTTCAAATGCGGCAAGTGCAGCACGCGCGTCACGGGCGTGGAGCAGCAGTACAAGTACACCACGCCGATGATCTGCAAGGGGAAGGCGTGCGGCAACAGGTGCGTTCCCGGGGACGCAGCGCCACCGCCGCAGCAGCTGCTTGCACCTGCTGCCTGGGACCACTGCCTGTTGCAGCTGCACAGTCGCGCTCATTGGTGTCCATTGGTGTCACGCCGGCGAATCCAGAGAGGCTTTTGCGACAGCTTCAGAAGAAATCAAAATGACTGGCGTTTTTGGCAGGGGTCAAGACATCGCAACGCCCCGCATGCGCGGCCTGCAACTGTGCTGCCCGCCTCAAACCGAAACCGCCCGCCGCCGCCGCCGCGCTCTTGCACACATGCAAACGGACCTTGGTATACATGACACAATAGGAATTTGTGGGTCCTGGACCGCGATGAGAGCGTTTTTGTGGACTGGCAGCGCGTCAAGGTGCAGGAGAACGTTGACGAGGTGAGGCGCGGAGAAGGGAGGGGACTGGGGCCTGGGAGTGTGCAGCCAGGTCGGGCCGAGGCTGTGAGGCAGCAGGCGGGAGCGGCAACCTAGGGCGCGCCCAGCGCTCGCGCCGCGCCGGCCCCCCCGGACTCATCGCGCCGGATCCTGACGCACCCCGCGCCCGGCCCCCCCGCCGCGCCGCACGGGGCCCCCCGCCCAGATCCCCGGCGGCGCGCTGCCGCGCACAATGGACGTGATCCTGCGCGCCAACAACGTGGACCGCGCCAAGGCGGGCGACAGGGTCAGCTTTGCGGGCAGCCTGGTGGTGTGCCCCGACGTGGCGGCGCTCTTCTCCCCGGGACAGGGCGTCAGCATCAAGCCAGGTGAGCGGGGCGGGGCCGGGCTGGTTTTGGTCCGGCTTTGGGGGTGAACACAGGGGGCAGAGGGGGCGTCAGGCCGGTCTGGGCTGGGCGCAGCAGAGCAGGGCGGAGGGCAGGGCTTTGGGGGTTGGTGCAGGTGGGCGAAGGGGGGCTGAGGATGGGTGGGGACCGTCCTGCGCGCGCGGCGGGGCACGGGCGGCTGCGCGGCGGGCGCTTGAGGGCGCCTGCTTTGCCTGAGGCCGGCGGCTGGGGCCCCGGGGGTGCGTCGACGCATCTTCTTGGCAACGGCAGAGGGGTTAATGGGCTTCGGCCGCAGGCCGGACGGGCGCTCGCCGGCTCAGCCCTGACTGCTGCGGGCGCCGCCGCGCTGCCGCCGCACCTATAATTGTGTTACTGCAGCCGCGACATCGAACGACGCGACGGGCGAGGGCGTGGTGGGCGTGGGCGCGGGCAACCGTGAGGTGACTTATCGCCTCATGTTCATCGCATGCTCGGCTCAGGTGGGTTTTGGGGGGTGGGCGGTGTTTTTCATGGGGGTTTGGCGTGGAGGGGGCCATGAGTGGAGTGCTGTGTAGCCGCTTGAGAAGCGGAGTATGGGACGCATGCGTGTGTGTTTGAACGTGGGCGCAGGACAGCTGAGAGGTGCCTGTACGAGCTGCCGCCCCGACGCCCCCACCGCAACTG
>NW_014010216.1:0-6451 GCF_000611645.1 Monoraphidium neglectum
CTTCAGCGATGACGCCGCTGCTGCCCGCCGCAGCATGGGACGACGCGGCTCCGGCGCCGTCCTGCAGCCACTCGTTGTTCAGCAGCCGGTCTGCCTGGTGCAGCAGCCGCAGCTCCTCAAACGAGAAGTCCGCCGCCCGCGCCGCGCCCAGCCGCCCCAGCAGCCGCCACACGAGCGCGCCGCCGTCCCCCCCGCTTCCCCTGTCGTCCCCGCCGCGGCCGCCCCCAGGGCCGTCCTCCAGCACCGCGCAGCACCACAGCGCGCGCGCCGCGTCGCCCGGCGCGAGCCGCTCGGCCTGCGCCGCCAGCGCCGCCAGCAGCGGCGGCACGGCGGCCTCGAGCTTGGCGCTTGCGTGGCCGAGGTGCAGCGGCGCCCACAGCGCGTCCACGAGGCGATCTGGGGGGAGATCTGGGGCGATCTGGGGCGCCAGCTTGCAGAAATCCAGGAGTAGGGGCTCGTCCGCGTGCCGCAGCCGCGCGAGCGCGCCGACCAGCGACGCCGCCGCGGCGGGCGGCGCGCGGCGGAGCGCCCCGGCGCGGGTCGCGGCCTTGGCGGCGGCGGTGGCGGCGTCGGGGTCGTAGAATGCCAGGTCAGCGTGGGCGTGGAGGATGCCTGTAGAAGGGGGGGGGGCGAGGTGGGGTTGTGAGCGCCACATCTGAGAGTCGCCCGCAGCTGCTCCTACTGCTTCAGAGCCAACGCCCTCAGTACGCCGGTTCGCTGGCGGCTCGCCCACTCCGCCTGACTTAGCAGTCAACAGTGGAAGCTGGCCGCCCACGGCCCCTCAAAACCGCCGGCAGCCGCCCCTCGCGCGCCAGCGCCCCCCCTAGCCGGCCCACCCGCGAGCTGCGGCACCGTGAACTCGGCCTTCCTCAGCGCCACCTCCCGCCCCAGCGCCCCCAGGAGGAACTCGTCCCTGTGCCCCGCCGCCGCCAGCGCGCTGGCCATGCGCGCGACGCCGTCCGAATCGAAGCGCCCCGGCCCGGCCCGCGCCGCGCTCGACGCGTCGCCCATGAAGCGCTTGCTCGCGCGCCCCGAGCGCGCGAGCGCCCACGTCAGCGCCGCGAGGTCGGCCGCCGGGAAGCTGCGCAGCCGCGGCCGCGCGGCGTCGGCCAGCAGCTGCCACAGCGCGGCGGCGGGGGACACGCGCGCGAGCGCGTCCGTGGCGCCGCCAGCGCCTCTCTCGCCGCAGAACGCCTCGAGCGCCAAAGCGCCGTCGGCGGGTGGCCCTAGCGGCAGCGCTCCCGGAGAGGCGGCCAGCGCGGTGCCAGGCTGGCCCTCAGCGCCGTTGAGGGCGGCGCCGCCGCGGAAGATGGACAGGCGGTCATCGTCCGCGCCGGCCGCCCCTGCAGCGTCGGCGGCGGCGGCGGCGGCCGCCTCCGCCCTGAGTACCTCCTCCTCTTGTTGCAGCGCCGCCAGGGCCTCGGCAGCTTCCGCCAGCTCCCAGGGGTGAAGCTTCCTCAGCGGGGCGCCGCCGTCGGCGCACAGCAGCGAGCACACGAGCGCTGCCGCCGCCGGGGGCGCCATCCGCAGGCGCCCGAATGCGGCCAGGCAGGCGGACAGCTGGTGGGGGTCGAGGCGCGCCGCAGTGGCCTGCAGGCCGCCGGCCAATAGGCGCAGCACTGAGCCGACGCGGATGCGGCGGTTGGCGGCCGGGTGCTGCACCTCGGGCAGCCGCGCCAGCGCCGCCGCAACGTGCATGTGCCTGCGCGTCCGTGGTGGCGGGCGGGGGCGGCTCGGCCAGGCGGGACGGCGGAAGGTGGAGGGCCGCACCCGTCCCAATAAGCAGTAACAGAAAAGCACACGCGCAGGCGGCGCTGCGTGAGTGCTGCCCGAAGGCAATGGAAGCTTCTAGCTCTCAGTTTAAGCGAGAAGTGGGACAGCAGGCTGTGGCCGGTGCCGGCGCACCTGAAAAACGGGCCGTGGTCGAGCAGCGCCCTCTCAATGTCTGTCAGGTGCCGCGCCGCCTTGATCAGAGCCATCAGAGCGCCGTCCGTGATCGGCCGCGCCGCCTCCAGCGCGGACGCGCCGGCGCCCGAGGGGGCGCCTGGGCGCAGCGCGCCGCGCGCGAGGCGTGCGATCGCATCGCCGGTTGCGCTGCCGCCTGCCGGCCTGCCGTCACGGCTCCAAGCGTCGTCGTTTGGCCGGTGTGCAGGGCCTGCGTGCTGCCACTCGTCATCTCTGTAATGATCGTGATCTTCAGGAATTGCGCGGCGTAAGCCCCTCCTTCTGGTCCGCCCCCCTGCTGCGTAACTCGCACTGGCGGCGGCCGACGTGTGCGCAGCTGCCGCGCATGCGACCGACAGCGTTCCCGTCCATCTATCGTAATGCAGGAGTTCAGAAAGCGACCATTCGCTCCTGCTTTGAGCGCGCCGCAGGCTTGTCCAAAAGTTGAGCAGCCCCGCACTTTCGCGCGCAGAGCGCATGGCTACGGGATGAAGAAACCAAAGAATAATAGACTTTGACGAGGAATGTCTACGGGATGTTGTCCATGAGACCCTTCATAGCGATCTAGACGCATGCAGTGCGACTGCACATGTCACCTGGGCGATTCGCATTGCTGCGCTGCTGCTGGTGGTCATCGTGCTGCTGCCGCCCCCCTGCCAATAACTTCTTGCGAACAGCCACTGCCTGTCAAAGCCTCCGTGCTTCAGCTCCAGGCCCAATTGCAAGAATCAGAGCCCAAGATTTTACTCGTGGGGCCATGTAATGATCCCAAGGGGCAGCCACCAACAACAGCCAAAGGGCGGGCTGTTTAGATGATGCCCTCCTTGATGATGTCGTAGGGGATGGCCGTCATGGTCTCCATCGACACGTTGGTCAGGGTGAAGCCGTCGCGGGGCACCCGGGGCTGGCGCTTCAGAGACGGGGGCTTCTCTGCGGGCGCGCATGGCGGGTGCGGGAACAGCACAGATGAGGGGGTCGGCGCTCGCGCCCCGTCGCCGCCATTGCTACAGTGCACAGCCAAGGCAGCACGCAATCCTGCGGAGCGGCGGTCCCCTGCATGTAATGGCCCCTGCAACTCCCGCACAGCTCTGGTGCGCCTGCACCAGCACCCGCTCAGCACAGCAGCACCCGCCAATAGTTGGCGTCGTGCCGCAGCATGCTTGCTCGCCCCAAACTTGCGTAACTCCGCCGCAGCGACGTCTTCTCACCTCCCTTGACCTTGGCCTCGTGCTTGATGGCGTCGTTGTCCTCGCGGCGCTTAAGGAAGTCCGCGCGGCAGCGGCTGGGCTGGATGTGCTCAATGCGCACGTGGATGCGCTTGCGGATGATGCGGCCGCGCACCTGCCAGGGGCGCAGGGGTGGGGTGGGACGGGGGGGGGGGGTCACACACACCGCCGTGCTGGGCCCGACCGTGCTGGCTGCATGTGTGCATGCTGCTGCCTAACATGGTGCTTTAGCAGGACAGAGCTGCTCGCGCACACTCGCCGCTGCCTTGGCACACCAAGCTGCAGAACAGTCCCGCTGGTGCTATGATGAAGCAGCTGCTTGCCATCCCAGCCAGGTGCAGCTGCCTGATCGCCGCGGCCTGCACTGCGGCGAAGCAGCGCACAGCTGGCTGTCGCGGGCGTGCTGAGGGGACTGACAGCCGCCGATGGCACTGTCGCCATTTGCAGCAGCGTCCAGCCAGCCACTTTTGACAAATTCGCTATCCCACTGCGTGACTGCAGGTGCCACTGCGGTGCCGTCAACAGATGCTGTCCACCGGCACACGCACGAGAGCTTCTAGTCCCCAAACCCTGCTCCAGCTGCTGCAACTGTTGATGCTGCCGTTGCAGCTGCTCCTGCTCCTGCTGCTTGCTGCTGCTGCTGCCCCTGCTGCCGTTGCTGCTGCTGCCGCTGCTGCCGTTGCTGCTGCTGCTGCTGCTGCTGCTGCGTGTTCAACTGCGCTATGGTTTATACCGAAGCAGCAGAGAGCAGCCGGCATAGCTGCAGCTGCTGACGCCACCGTCCGCAGTGCCCAGGGCCCACATGTCTGTGCAGCCATGACGTTTGATATGCTGCTCAACTGCTGCGCGTGCCAGCACAGCCTGATTTAATCCCGCGAGCAGATCCCGCGGAGCGCACCGTCTTGTTGACCTCCACACCGACAGCGCGCTTGGTCACGTTCCAAACCACACCGGTCTTGCCGTGGTACCACTTGAACGCCATACCCTGTCAGACGCAAGGCGCAGCACCCGATGCGACCGCCGGACAGCGTGAGCAGCACGCAGCGGCGGCTCGGGACGGCGCGTGCAGCGACGGCGCGATCACAGTGCTCGCAGACCTCACAGCCCGGCAGCACGCCGTCCCCGTACATCGTAAGGTTTCAAAGCGCGTTTTCAGCCCGTAAGAGGCCGCACAGCCCACCTTCTGCACGGCCGCGTTCATCTTGATGTCCACATAGTCCCCGACCTTGTAGACGCGCAGGTAGGTGGACAGAGGGATAAAACCCTTCTGCCGGAAGCCCCTCTGGAAGAGGTCGCGCGTCCTGTGGCGCAGGCCCTGACCGCCCGGCATGTTTGTGGCTCCCTGCGCACCAAAGGGCGAAAGGTTCAGCTAGATGGGTTGTCTTGAATATATTTTCCAGCTCCAGCACCCGCCTGATGCTGGGTCCTGCACACAACGCCGTGCGACGGCTGCCCCTCCACCCCGCGGGCTGCTCGTGCGCCACCGTGGCCGCACCTTTTGAAAAAGGACAAAGCAGACTCCTGCCGAGTCGCTGAGAGAGGACGTGGTCAGCACTTGCGCGCCACCAAATGCGCCCAGCTCGGCGAGCGGGCACTGAGCAGGCAGTGTTGCAACCGAGGTGCATTGTTGCTGCCACTGTCAGGCCGAGTGGTGGCAGCAGGCTCGATGCTGGTCTGCTAGGTGATAGTGACCCTCATATCGCCCGCAGTACATGTTTACATTAGATCCCCAACGCCGCAAATAGCGCCACTGCCCAGCCTGCCATGAGCGTTCGCCTGAGAGTTTCCCCTCTTAGTCTTGCAGCTCGTGTCTTATCACTTTCCCTCCAACAAATGTGCAAAGTTGAGTTCTCAGGGTTTGCATACGCACGCTTTCGCCCTTAGCAGCTCCTTGACTCCACACTGGAGTCCCAGCCCTACCCGCTGTTTGTTGCCACTGCCACCCTCCCCCCCTCTGAGCCCAGCGTCCCTGGCCCTGCTGTACCCTGCTCCAGGTCAGCTCATATTACTTGTAGCGGCATGACTGCGCCACACAGTAGTGCATGAGAAGACGCCTGCAGCAACGAGGGCTGCTCAAGGGACGCCCAACAGGGAACCCGGGACCAGAGGGGGGACCAATGGTGCCGCAGCAGGAACAATGCATGCTGTAACAGCAAAAATCGCCGTGGCTGCTGCACCTGCACCTGCGTCTGCACACATACACATACACAAACACATGCACAAACACACACGCACACACGCACACCTCACCACACGGTCCCATCACTGCCAGAGGACAAAGCTAACCCACGGGACAGGGGACAAAGAGGGGCGCTGCGGCGTGAGCCCGGCAGCTCGGGTTGAGCCTGGCGGGACGAATGCAATGCTAGCCCAGCTGCGGCGGCCCCTCGGCTGCCGCCTCGCGCGTTGAAGCTTGACTGCTCACCGCGATGCGCAGACATGCGGCCGTGCACAGCAGAAACCAATCCCACGCGGCGGCAGCTCTCACACCGACAGTTTCGAGAGCTCCCCCGCAGCCGCCGCGGCGGCGGCGCCGTCGGCGCCCTCTACAAACCGCTTCGGGCCCCCAAAGTGCGTCGAGCGCGGGAACGCCTCGGCGCACGCGGCCCGCCACGCCGCCGCCGCCGCGGCGTCCTCCAGGGGGCCGCCGCGCGCGGCCAGCAGCCCCTCCACCGCCACGCACTCCGCGTGCGCAGCCACGGCCTGCTGCTGCTGCTGCTGCTGCGGCTGCTGCTGCTGCTGCTGCTCGGCCGCCGGCCGCCACGCGCCCTCGCCGGCGCCGGCCGTGCCGGCCTGGACAAGCGCCGCCACCGCGCCGGCCTTCGCCGGCGCGTCCACGAGCGCGAGCATCTCCGCCGCCGCCGCGCGGCGCGCAAGGAACGGCGAGGCGGCGTGCTGGGCGGCGTAGCGCTGCGCGTACGCCTTCGCGTCAGCGGCGCCGGCCAGCAGGGCGGAAAGCTCGTCCCTCACGACGCCGGCGACGGCCTCCGACTCGGGCGGCTGCTGCTCGACTGCGCGCGTAAAGGGTGGCGGGGGGGGGGGAGAGGATGGAGCAGACGCGAGATCAGATTTGTGGTGGGGGAGGCTGCAGGTGGGTGGGGGCGGCCGCACTGCCTGGACAGACAGGTGCAGCCACCAGATACTCAGGAGGCGTCCCTCCTCAGTTGCCGAACCTCACAAGCGGCGAAGCGGCGAACGCGTCGCGGTCGAGCAGCAACCCGACAGCCCACACATGGCACGCCACGAGCAGGCCCGCCAAGCGCGCGCCTGCCGCCCACCCT
>NW_014010215.1:0-6445 GCF_000611645.1 Monoraphidium neglectum
CCCCGCCGCCGCCGCCGCGCCGCCCGCGGCCGGGACCGCGGCCGCGGTCCTGGCGCCGCGCGTCGACAGGGGCGGCGCCGCCGCAACGCCGCCGCTCCAGGCGGCGGCGTACCCCTTCGCCGCCCAGCCCGTGGGCGGCGTCGGCTGGCCGATGGCGCTGGGGCCCATGACTTTCGGGGGCGTGCAGATGGTCCCGTTCGGCGTGTCTGTGCCCAATCCGATTCCCATCATGAGGTACCGCCAGTGCGGCGGCGCCGGCGGCGAGTGCGTGCGCTGGGGCGAGGCCGCGTGCGCGGACGCGCCGTGGATGGGGGTGCAGTGCTACGGCAGCAGCTGCCTCAGGACGACTGAGTGGTGAGTCATCGAGAGCGCGCGTGCGCCGGGGTTGTTGGTAGAGGGTCGTGCGCCGCGCATCCCGTTCGTGTGCGCGATCTTTGCATGACAGCCTGCATGCGCATTGCTGTTGCACACATGACTGTTTGCATTCGTGGTGATTTCGCAAACATGTGTTACCTGACACCAACCAACCTTCTCACATTAAATTCGCGTTGAAACTCAAATACAAATCTGTGTTCAAACTTCCGCTTAACAGGGTGTGGACTTGCCAGTGACGAGTGAGGGGGTGGCCCGAACCTGCGGCCGTTGCTTTGCGGCCTGGCGCTCGGACCTGAAGGGTTGTGTCGGGCTGACCAAACCCACCGAATCGGCGGCCAGCAGGGTCCTGGGCCGTCGCCCGTGGGTCTAATCTTGAACACATACTGACACTTGGTATTGGCCGCGCCTCTGCGGGTTGATGGGAGAAAGTCATTTCTATGATGTGTCCGCATCCCCACGCCTCCGCGGCCGCCTCGGGCTCGCGCCTCCCGCCGCACGGGGGCGCCGCGGCGGCGCGGCACGGACCCTTCCGGGCGAGGGAGTTGCGGACCAGGGCGGCGGCGCTGCGCTGGCTTGCAGCGCCGGCCCTGGCCCGGCCTGCCGCCCCCATGGGGTCTGATGCATTTTCAGGTCTAGGTCCGTAGAATTCCGCATCCGTTCGAATTTTGCAGGAGGGCCCGCAGAAGCTGCATAATCTGTGCGGCAGGGCCACACTCAAGGCGGCAGGAGGAGCACGCGCGTGTGCGACGCGAGCTCGCGGTTTGTTTCCTCCTCGCGGCGGCCCCACCTGCTTGTTGGAGACCCTCTGTCCGGCTCCCCTGTGCGGGCTGCCCGCCGATTTCTGAGCCCCAACCACGCTGCTGTCATGCGCGGTTGCGCAGCGGTGCTCGGATGACATTGCCCGGCCCCTGCTCAGTTGGGGCCGGCGAACGGCACACCTAGGCTTCTTTATGGGGCTTTAGATGGCCATCGTGCTCCACGTGCGGCCCAACAGCTGCCTGTACTGCAAACAGCTGCCTGTGCTGCCTGCACTGCGCAATGTGTTGGGCTCTGGCCCGTTTGCCCTGTGGCCCAAAAGCACTTGCAGCCATGGCCCCCCTCTCTGCAGCCACCGGGGCGCCTGCGCGCCCCTGTCCCGGCTCCCGCCCGACGCCCGCGGCGCGCCTGCCTGCGCGTGGGCGGGTCGATGCATCATCGCCTTGGTTGGGAGTCCCGCACATGCAGGACCGTAGGACCGATTGATGACGGCGCCGCACAACCTCGGAACGTGCACTTCTGCCCCGCTGTTCGTGCGTCAGGCCGTCTGTTTTGGAGCGTCCGGTGCACCTCGCACACTTCTACTCGCTCGCGCCTGCTCAGCCCGTGCAGGCGTGCGGACCAGTGGGCAGGGAAGCACCAGGGATCAGTCTTTGCAGGGCGGCGGCGCACAGGCGCGCTTCAGCCCTCACAGCCGCCGCACAACTTGGTGGGCCCGCATCTGTCCCCCGCGGGCGCTGCTGCGCGGCATGTTGTGCGGTGGCCGTCCCAGTAAGGGGCTACGGCGCGCCTCCGCCCGTTTTTGAAGGGCTATTGCGGGGCAGCGGAGCACAACCGCTGCTGCGGCCTTTGGAAATCGGCAGATAGGCATATGCACTCACTCCTGCACACGTATCGTCGCATTTGCTATTCCTGATCCGCTTTGTGCCACGTGGCGCCTGATCGCTGCTCAACACGCCAGGATAGGAGGGTTGCAAACCCATCTAAACCGCCGCTGACGGAGGAGGGCACGAATTCCCTCCCACTGCATGTGCCCGCCATGGGTGCGTTGATGCAATCTTGCAGCCAATCTGGCTGGGGTGTTCCCCTTACTGCTGACCCTGATGGCTATCTCTTTCACCGTCCTGCACGGCCCCTGTGAGCGTGGCGCTGTTGTGGGGTCGCTTGCGCCGGCCCTTCTGGCGGCGTAATCGGCCCCCTATTTTGGTCCTTTGCCGCCGCCCTCGGGACGTCCTGTGACAATTGTGTGTGTCAGTTGTGTGGACGATGCGACATCCTTTAGCTAGCAAAGTGCATCAACAAGGCATCACAGCTCAACCTTGTGCGCTATTGCACTGTCCGCACTTCTCACATAAGCAGTCCTCTGTCTCGACAAGTCGGGTGTAACAGCCATATAAGCTGTCGCTCACGCAATCACCGCGGCGTCGGGCGTTTGATCGGCAATAACGGAGGGGGCGGGCGGCGCGGCAGAGAGGGGCACGCGGGTCAGGACACGCAGGGCACCAACTCGCGGGCACACTCTACTCGATCGAAATCCTGAAGTGAAGCAAGTTGTTGCAAGGAGTTTTTTTGGAGGTCCGTCGGTATCAGCCGGCAACACTGTAAGGTGCTCTGGCCCTGTATTGGAGGGAGCACACACACGCACACTCCTAATAACGTGCTCTGGGCAGATTCGCACGTGTTGGCGCATGGGTGGTTTCCTAAAAAACTGCAGGCGTGAAGTGTAACCTGTATGAAACATGCTTGTGGGCTCGTGTGTATGTGTGGGGGTATGCGTGTGTTGAGAGGCTGGCGCCCTGTGAAATGTATAAAGTATGCCTTGGAGCACGAGCTTTGAGTACACAGCCGGTGAGATGACGCCCTCACAGCAAAAGCACCACCGTGGCCCTTCATCGGCAGGCCGCAAGGGCGCCGCACCGGCGCCGCCCATGGGGGCGCGCCGGCCCTGCCTGAGCGCTGCGGCGGCGGGGAGTGGCGAAAGGGCCGGTCAACAGGCGCAGGTTTGACTGCCTTTGTGCCCTGCGCACGACGCTTTTCTCCCTTTCCTCTTGCGCAACACCTCGTTGCGCACAGCTAGTGGGCCGACTTCAGTCAAGAGCCCCGCCGCCGCTGCCGCCGTTTGGACTGCCGCCGTTGCCGCCGCCCAGGCCGCCGCCGCCGGGCTCTCCCAGCATGCGGGCCAGCGTCTGGATTGTGGCCTCCTGCGATCACATGAATTTGAGGTTGTTAAATGGGGTTTTAAGGTTCGTTTGGGCTCTTGCGTATCGGTTTGGACACAGCCATGGCCCCAGAGCTCACGCGAGGCAGCGTGGCAGGAATGCCGGCGGGCGGGAAGGCGGACATGTTGCAGCAATCGGCCATCCCGTGTGTGCTGGCGCCGCTTGCCCCTGAGCGCCTGTGCAGGCGCGGCTGCTGACAGGGGCACGGGCACAGGAGTGTCGACCGGCCGCCCGGGGTGCAGCTGGCTTCTAGAACCCTGAACCCTGATCTCGTGGGGGCCTCACCTTGTGTAGCAACTGGATCTGCAGGGACTTGACCTGTCCGTAGGCATACGATAAACGGGATCAGCATATGTCAGATGAATTCGTGAGGCATACGTCGTGCGAGGCAGGATGGGGGTGGCTTCGCCGCTGGGCTGGTTTGCACGAGGGAGCAACCTGCCACAGGGCAGGTTCCGGCTGAGATTACCGTACACACGCCCGCGAAAAACCCACGAGCCCAAAGCCGGTAGGAAGTCTGCCGGGCACACGCGCAGATCCCCCCCACCGGCGATGCGCGGCCGTCGCCAATCGGGGCAGCCACAAGCGCAGCCAGCACCTCGACACGGTCACGTGCGCATGCATGCGGCCCGCACGCGGCGCGGCGGACGCGCACGCTCTCAAACACACCGGCACAGGCACACAAACACGGAAACACCCACACACCCCATGTACGTCCATCACCACCATTTTCCAAGTAGACTACAAGAGTTACTACACAAGCACTCACCTGGGAGTCAACCGCATCCACTAGCTCCGCCCCGCTCGCCCCCCATGCCAGCGCCGCCAGCGCCGCCCCCGCGTCCGCCTCCGCGTCCGCCCCCCGCCGCGCCGCCCCCGCCGCGCAGCCGCCGCCGCCGCCGCCGCCGGTGGCGTAGCGGCGCCGCAGCACGCGCGCGTTGAGGGCGGCGGCGCGCCAGACGGTCCAGGCGAGGGCGGCGTTGGTGGAGAGCATTTCCAGACGGCCCTGAGTGGGGGAGTCCAGCAGGCCTGATGAGGCGGCGTAACCCAGCGCCATGGTGGCGAGGCCGACGGCGGCGCAGAAGTCTGTGGGGGCAGGCGGCGGGGGGCAGTGGAGTCGCATTGCGGAAACGGGGAGGGGAAGGTGCCCAGAGGAGGGCAGCGGGAGGTGAAGGGGATTGGGGTGCTTGTCTGGGTGGGGGTTGGCATCGGCGGGCCGGCGGGCTGCGATGGGCTGTGCAGCGGCCGGCACGGGCGCGGCGGACTGCGCGGCGCGAGCTATGGGAGAATGGCGAGGGGCTAGAAGTATGCCGGCGCGCGTGTATGGATGCACACACGCATGCATGCACGCAACGCGCGAACGTCGGGCCGCGCACGCGCGCACGCACCGCGACCGAGCGTCAGAACGCCGGCGGACACCAGGCGGGCGCTCAGATCATCTCGGCCCACGGGGGCCTCCAGCACGGCGCCCAGGTTGCGCGGAGCTGTGGAAGGAGCGGATATGAAGAGTTGCATATGCTATCAGCTCGCGCCACGGTTGGGTTGCGGTTGGTCCACACGTGCCCCTTCGAGAGAGGGCGTTGGACCGCCGCCAACGCCGTCGCCTCGCAGCTCCGCGAGCTCACCGGCAGCACCCGCTGACGACAGACGACCACGCCGAGACGTCCGGCAGGCAGCCGAGAAGGGCCTGGGGGCGATAGCTGAGGCAACCTGCCCGCGCAGGGCAAGAGCACGGCTGGCGAGGGCCATCTCAGCTTGGCTGCGCGGCGTGCAAGGGTGCTGCCGTCCGTGGCCGAATGAAAGTGTGCCGGAACGTACACCTCCAGACTGACATATGCGGGGAACCGACACCTGGAAGCCGAGCCGATCAAATCAGCGATCGAGCGAGTCGCTTTCGTCGCATGTACAATAATTTCTACTGAAAAGAAGTGGATTCATTGGTATATGCATCACCCTTGACACGGCTTAGGAGTGCAGCGTGTCCCGCCAAGATCTTGCTGTGATGACGGAGCTCGTGGCCAGCCAGCAGCCCAGCCCTCCAGGCATGGATCTAGCTGCTGGAGCTAAGCTGGTCGCTCGAGTCACGGAGCTCGAGCAGCGAGCCATTGGGCTACAGGCGACCAAGGACGACCTGATCGCCCAGATCCGGGCGCTTCAACAGGCAGGTGGCATTGTAAAATAATCAGTATTATTTCAGTTGCTACATACACGCGATCCAAGGGCAAGCCGCGGCGGCGGCACCACCGGCAGCAATCACGGCATTGGCTGGCGGCTCGTGCGCTTTCGTTTGGCCCCTGGCGAGAGCATGCAACACTGAAAAATACAAGAGACACCGGCCCCCGCGCCATGCGCAGGCCAACCAGGAGGGCGAGCAGCGGCTGAACAGGGCGCAGCTGGCGCACAGGAAGGAGGTCGAGGCCCTCAAGGACCAGGCCAAGGCGCTCAGCGGAAAGGTGCATGCATGCAATCGACACGCATCACGCAACCCCCTGCACCTTGCGCTCCTATGGTTATCTGATGATGGCCCAGCTCCAAAGTTCGTGCCGTCATGCAACCCGCCTTGGACACACGTTCCGCCCACCAACTCCTCTGCCCGCACTCGCGAGACGGATGCGCAGCCAGTGAAAGAAACGCTTGTCATGCGCACCCCGCTCAAGGTGTGCGCCTGCAACGATGGCGCGCTGGAGCTGCAGCAGCAGCTGGCCGACGCCCGCGGCGAGGTGCACGCGCTGCTGGCGGGCCGCGCGGCAGGCGGCCAGGAGCTCGGGGGCCGGGCGGCGCGGCTTGCGGTGCGCGGGGCCGCCGCTGCTGCGCGGGGTGCCGCCGCAGGCATGGCCGGCAGTGCGTTCGGCTGCCGGGCGCATGAGCAAGCCGGCTTTCTCATGCGCCCGGCTGGGCTGGGCGGTCGGGCGGGCTGTTGGATGCCCAAATGCTTGGCTCAAGCGAGCGGGTAGCTGACCCTATTCTTAATGAAAGGCCGCAGCAGCCCTTGATTGGCAGATTGGCACCACCCCAGCCCTGACCGAATCAACCAAGCAGCACACTAGTACGTCAAACGCGCACACCCTTCCTACGCCCAAACATCCGCCCCGCCC
>NW_014010214.1:0-6445 GCF_000611645.1 Monoraphidium neglectum
CCCACCAGCTGCAGCAGGGAGGCCTTGCCCGCGGGCTGGCCCTTGACAAAGGACGACCTGCACAAAGAGATGCATGGCAGGTGACGGGGCAGCCAAGGTGGTCGAGTGGGGCGGGCTGAATGTGACAAGTCGCATCTGGCTGCATGCTGCTGCAAAGGCAAGCAGAACACACCACGCAGCTCACGACCAAAGGGTGCGACGTTTGGGTTCGAAAGAGCAGCGTGTGTCAAATCGACCGCACCTCCCTGAAGTGGGGTGGAGAACCAGGGGCAAAGGTTCGGGGCAGAGAAGGGGGGTTGTGCGAGGTGGGGGCGATGGGGTTGGTATTCCAGGGCGCTGCAACATGAGTGCAAACGCAGGGCGCGCCTGGGTGTGCCATCCACGCAGCAGGGGAGGGAAGCTTTGCCCGGTGCGCCACAAAAGCTCTGCAACGCAGCAGGCTCACATTCAATGTCGAAGCCGACCGTGCGCGCGCCGCTCGCCAGCAACCTCGTGCATGCCGCGTCCACGTCGGCTGGCGTCGAGCAATAGGTCATAGCCCCTGCATAGGACGCGGCAGGCCGCTGAGCCTGCAGATTGACACCAGCGCCCGCGTGTGACGCCAAGAGCGCCGGGTCGCTGTGCCGGCGCTGCAGCCGGCCGGACGCGCCGCTGCCGCCGCCGCTGCTGCCGCTGCAGCTGGCATCACCTGCCCCGCTGCAGCTGCTGCGCGGCCGCGCGTCACAGTTGCCGCTGCTGCCACCGACGACGGCACCAACCCGGCGCTCTGCCTGGTGCTGCAGCAGAGAGAGTGGCAGCCGCCTCTGTGTCTGCTGTGCTGAGGGTGCGCCACCTCCCTTTGCCTTTTGTTGGTGATCCCCTTGTACACCAGCAGCCTGAGCTGACACCTGAGTTGGCAGCACCATGGGCTGTGCCTGCTGCTGTTGCTGCTGCTGTTGCTGCTGCTGCTGGTGCTGCTGCTGCCGCTTGTGCGCTTGCACCTGCTCCCGCTGCTGATGTTCATGCTCAATCGGATTCCGCTGCGGCTGCGGTCCCTGCTGTTGCTGCTGCTTCTGCGGTGGCGGTGGCAGTGGTTGCAGCTGCTGCGGTTGCTGCTGCTGCTGCTGCAATTGCTGCTGCTGCTGTGGTTGCTGTTGCTGACTTTGCTGCTGCTGCTGTGGCTGCTTTTCAAGCTGCGTCGTCGGCAGCTTCAGAGGAGAAAGTAGGCCCAGTGTTGCACCATACTCAGGGCGTTTGTCCACACATGTGCCTGGCGCAGCCTTCCATACTTGTTCTTGCTGCTGCCGCTGCTGCCGGTGCTGCCGCTGCTGCCGCTGCTGCCGCTGCTGCTGATGATGATCTGGGGACTCGGGCTCTGCCGCCAATGAGTCTGGCAGGACCAGGTTGCCAGGATGTGCTGGGTCTCCTCCACCAACCACAAGCCCCGCTTCAGCCTTTGAACGGCTGCGCAGCGTGGCTGGACTGATTGCGGCAGCACGTTTATGCTGCAGCTGCGCCGCGCGGACCATGGACACCGTTGTGCCGGCGCGCAATTTGGAAAGCATCGGAGGAACATCGCATGCTTCGACCCCGCCAGGAGCACGCATTGATGTTGTGGGGCGCGACGAGGCGCCTTGCGCTGTGCGCTCCGCGGACTGTACCACCCGTTCGAGATCGTCCCATTCATCGTCATCCATGAGAAGAACGTCACCCGACATGCCAATACTTCAAGATCTTGGCAGACGGCTGCTCCCTGTGATGTTCAAACGCGCAGTCATACAATGGCATTAAAAATCAGTCACAAACGCAACCACTGGGTACATTTGATGCTGATCGGGTAGCAGGCGTTTGCCCCTCACCCGCTCACACTCCCTCGTGCTGAGGCTGCTGCGGCACAGGCAAGCAGGTCAAGGGCGGGTATAATGATCGAGGCTCGCACCGGTCGCATAAATGACTGAGATGGGTTTACGTGGTATGGCAATTTGATACAATTCCTGCTGCATTTGCAGCAGTGGTCCAGAATTCCTGATCTGGCAGCCGTGGTCAATACATAGAAATGCATAGATTCATAATTAACATGGCTAGTGGCCTGCGTGGACTGCCGGCACTGGCGGGCGGCGGTGCGGCGGCGACCGGAGGGCGCGCGACTGTTGTGGCGCTGGCCCTGGCGGGCGGAACAGTGGCGTACATGCAATCATACCCACGAAGCATTCCCGTCAAGGATCCAACAGACAGCAAGTGAGTCCCCCCAGCCATGATGTTTTGGAGGAACCGTCCTATCCATGACATACCATCAATGCAGGCAGCCACTGCCTGCATCCGCGGACGCCAAACGCCCATGTCCATACGTCGACGCCGCCTCCGCCCACTCTGCGTGCTTGCATACAGGCTCTTGCTCGAGCGGCCAGTCATGGAGATGATCTGCGGGGCGGTTGGAGAGGTCGCCCAGGTGCTTCACGCCTCCCAAACACAGCCCGCAGCTTGCCGCCCACAGTCAGCGCAACCGCGTAGAAAGCGGCAGCATCAATGGTTCCCGCAACAGCGCGCCCGCTCGGCCCTTTGCCCCCTCATGTTGATTTATTTGATGATGCTGATGCTGCATCGTATGTGGTGGCCTGCAGGTGTGTGTGCTCTACCCCCTCGAGACAATCAAGGTGACGTGCCAGGCGGAGGGCCTGGGGGTCGCGGCAGCTGTGCAGAAGCTGCTGGCCGGCGGCCCCTGGCAGGGCGTGAGGCAGCTCTACAGCGGCGTCGGCGCGGCTGGAGTGTGCTCCATCATCGTGGGCGCAGTCCACTATGCATCATTCTGCATGAGCAAGCGCGCGGCGATGGCGGCGGCAGACGGCGGCGGCAGCGGTGGTAGCGGCAGCAGCAGCGGCGGCGGCGCCGGGCACGGGGCGGGGGAGGCGAGCGGGCAGGGCCCCGCAACGGCGTTTGCAGCAGTAGTGGGCGCGTTGTGTACAGCGCTGGTGGAGTCCCCTTGCGATCTGTACCGGCATATGACACAGGTGTGTGAGCGTGTGTATGGGGGGCGGAGCCGAGTGCTGCATGCAGCACTTACCGCTTGTCTAGGTTGGTGTGCCCCTACAGGAGAGGGCGGTGCGGCTGTCCCACAGCCATGCAGATGTCATAGTTTGACACACACACACACACATACACACACAGACACACACACACACACAAACACTCACCTGTATACCCACACACACACACACACACCGCACAAACACTGCTCGTCACATGCATACACACACACACACACACGTATGTCCACCCCCACTTACCCGTCAAGGCCGGCCTGATCAAAGGCAACTTTCTGGCAGAGATGGCTTCTGCCGTGCGGCGTGACGGCATCGGGGCCCTGTACTGGGGCTTCTTCGCCTTCTGCATGGAGTCGTTCCCCTATGACATCATGGAACTGGTGAGAAGCTGGCGAGAAGCCGCCTCTGCTTCTCGATCTGCAATGGAACGCGAGCGCGGCTGCTTGCTTTGGTGAATCAGGCGGAGCTCGCGCGGTGCGGCGCGATGCAATGCTGCATCGGTGCCAAGCCGCGGATAAGCAGGCAGCTTTGCATTTGAGAGCGGGTGTTTGCTTGCAACCTGATTCCTGCTCCATGTCTACATCGCTTGAGGACTAACTGATTCACTGTCTGTGCGCAGGGAAGCTACGGCTCGATGCAGGACGCGCGGGAAGCAGCCCTAAAGCGGGACGACGCGCTCGGGCGCCGCCTGGCGGCCGTGCCCAGCCAGGTGCGCAGCTGGGCCCACCCATGCCCCACCCAAACACATGGCATGCTTCCTTTTACAAGTGCCTTCGACCAAACAACGACCTGCTTCTCCATGCATTCATGTAAACCCCACCTTGTCCCCAGCCCTGTGGACCCCAGCCCGTGCCGGGAAGGTGCCAAGCAGGTTCCTGATCCCTGCTTACCGCTCCTGACCACCCCGCCCGCCACAGGCCTTGGACATGGCGATCGGCGCGGCGTCTGGAGCAGCAGCGGTCGTCGTCAGCATGCCCTTTGACGTGAGCTGCCTCGGATGATTGCGCCCCTGCCGCAGCTGGCGTGGAGCGACCGCCTGCAAATCGCCCTCGGCCGGGAGGGTCTCCGAACACCCCGTGGCAGGCGCCGCTGGCAATAGCGTTGACACCGCGTCCTCCTCTCGCACCCAATCCCGTGATTTGCAACCCTATCAACCTGCCGCTGAAACCTCTTGCCCTCGCCTCGTGCCATGCACAACACTGCGCGCTGGCTTGGCAGGTCGTCAAGACTTACCTGCAGGTTGGGCGTATGTGAAAGCGTGGGGCAGCTGCTTCGTGTCGTTGGCCTGGGGATGCACTGCCAGCCAGTGGCCGCGTGTACAAATGCGTCGCGAGTCTCCACATGTGTGCGCTCATTGCAAGTCGGTGTGAGGTGCACATGGCAGCTGCTCGAGCCGCCCTTAGTGCCAGCCCTGCGTCGCTCGGCCGCCCAATTGCATCCACGGCTTGGTTTCGGAGCTTCGGGACGGCACCGGCCGCACACACCTCACCCTCCTCTCCCTCACTTAGCACGCAGCACCGCGCCCGCCGTCGCCGCCCCCACACACCGGCAGACCCACGGCTCCCAAGTCGCGGCCAAGGCGGGTGGCGGCGTCTGGGGGGAGGCTGTAGCGTTTGCGTCCACCGGCGCGAGCATGGTCCGGGCCAATGGCCCCGGCTCTCTTTTCGTGGGCCTGGCCCCGCGCTTGGTCCAGCAGGTGCGCCGCCAGGCGGCCGCGTGGCGGGGCGCGGCCTCATTCAGTGCCGGCGTCTCGCGGCTGCAGGGGCAGGGTCGGGGGCCTGCCCAACATCGCCCCGCCTTCTGGCTCCATTTGCTCGCAGCCTGTTCGTGTGTGTGTCCGTCATTTTGGCACGCCGTCAATTGCATGCAGCGCCCACGGCCAAGTTGTCCTTGGGGGATGTGCACTCAGACATGCCTCTGCCCTCCTGTCAATCCCCGACCCCACTGCCGCCTCAGGTCCCCAGCAGCACCATCTGCTGGTACGTGATAGAGCAGTGCAGGGAGCTGCTGGAGCCCTACACAAAGGCATGAGCAGCGGGAGCGGCTGGGCGGCGGAATGGGCCGCACACACAGCAGCCGCCTGGGCAGGCAGCCTCTCGGCTCAGGGCTGGCAGCAGAAGGCACGCGTCCCTCAGAGCGTGGTGCAGGGCTGGCCCTGCCGTTGCGTGCTCAGCGCCGCCGCGTTTCCCAGGCGCACCTGCTTGATTTGCAAGCGGCTGGCATTTGTTTCATTGCGGGCTGCCCAATGTTGCCTTATCTAGCACTGAATTCAATAGCTGGATGCGGCGCTGTAGGCAGGGCAACGCAGATGATGCTCCTCGCCGCAGCAGCCTTCGCTATGCTTGTGGCACATGCCGGCCGGCCCCCCACCATTATTGTGCTGAGCGTTGTGCTGAGCACGATTCTTTTTGCGGTGCCGCCATATTGTTGGCGCGCGCCCCATTTGTTCGCCGCTGAAAACGCCGGCACAGCGCACGGCCACGCGCTGCTGTAGCCACACGAGCGAGCGTGCAGAAACCGGCCTCTGCAGTGCAGCTCTGCGAGCCCGGCCGTCGCTTACAGCTGGCCTGCGCATTGCCATGCGCGACTCAAGGCCACGGCTGCGGCTTGCAACAAGTTTGAGCAAACACAACAGACTCTCATCAGCAAGTTGCGGCTGGGCTGCGCCGCATTTGCAGCAGCGCCGCGGGCGCGCATCGCTCGATCGCGGATTGCAGCATGCATGATACGGCCCTAAGCGTCTTGAGAAACAGGATCAGGCAGTCAGGGCAAAACCCCTGCTGCAAAGCCACAAGCAAGGCTTGTGGGGCTGTTGCTCCCTCATAGCCTCAGACACTAGGTTTGCACGTGTGCATAGCGCTGCTGAGGGTGGAACGATGATGGCAGACGGGCAAAAGGACTGGCGGCAGCCTGCCTAGTAAAGCAAACACGAGCTTGCGCAGCGCAGCACTCTTCAGTCAATAGGATGGTGAGTTGCATCCAAGGTGTATCACGGGAAGGGTAAGCATGCGAGGTGCGATTTCCATCTTTGAATCATCATCCTCCGAGGGTCCCCAAATCTCTCTCGCCCCAGCTCAACTCTCTTGTCGCAACGCGGCCCAGCCGCCCCTTCACCTGCCGCCCCGCCCGCGCCCCTTGGCCGCCCGCGGGGATCGCGCCGGCGCCGCCGCCGCCAGCGGGTCCAGCAGCAGCGCCGGCAGCGGCGCCCCCAGCGCGCCGCCGCCGCCGCCCTCGGCGCCGAGCCCGGCCGCGGCCGCAGCCGTGGGAGCGGCGGCCCCGTCCGCCCCCGGCGTAAACAGCCGCAAAGCCTCGTCCAGTACGCAGCCCACGCTGAGCAGCGACGCGTCGCGCCACGGCGGCGCGATGAGCTGCAGGCCGACCGGCAAGCCGGCGGGCGGGGGCGCGGCGGAGGGGGCCGGCGGGGG
>NW_014010213.1:0-6445 GCF_000611645.1 Monoraphidium neglectum
CGGCGGAGCCGCGGCGCGAGGCGCCGCTGGCTGGGGTCGTGGTCCCACCTGCGGGGCGAAGGCGCGGGGGCGGGCGGGCCGCGCGGCGAGGGGTGCGGTCGCTGGTTGGCGTCACCTGGGTTCGCGCATCTCTGCATGCAAACATGATCGCCTTTGACACTCGGCAGCAAATTGTGCGACGCTTATGCCTCTGCACGGCATACACCAAAGCATCTGGGGGTGCGCACGCAGTGCCGCGGCGGCCGCAGCGGCGGCGTCGGCGGCGCCTCGTCGCTGCCCACCTGCCAGCCATGACGTCCGGCGCAAACAGGAGCTTCGCGAGCCGCATGCCCGGCTGCCCCGGCGGCAGCTGGGCGGACACGTGGGAGGCTGCGAGGATCTTGAGGCGCTTGACGAGGATCTGGACGAAGGGCAGCACGATTAGCAGCTCGGTGGCGAAGTGGGGGAGCTCGAACATCTGGGGGAGGGGCGGTGGTTTGAGGGAAGGAACCGGTGCAAGTCGGCAAGTGGATCGTCAGAGAGCGCCAAAGGGGGCATGCGCGCGTGTGTACGTTCGTGTGTCAAGAGCGTGTGTGTGAGTTTGTGCGTGCGCGTGTCAGTGAGTTTTTCGTTGTGATGTGCGCATGTGAGATTGCGCGGATAGGCAGCGTGGCCCACTAATGTCTGAGTTGGGCGCAAGCTGTCTGTCATTCAGGGGGCATCAGCGACGCGAGGGCATCGTACGTCGCGCGCCCCGAACCCACAGCGCAGGGCCGCGTCCTGTCCCCCTTCCACGCTCCCGCCGCGCCATGACTGCCTAATGGGCCCGCGCGCACCATGCTCGTGCACTCTGCCCCCCACTTGGCCTCCCATTGGTTGAGGTAGTAGGGCACCAGCCGCCAGCAGACAGACACGAACGACTCAAACGTCACCGACTCCTCGCCTGCCGCAGTTTGCAAGTGGGCGGCGCCGGGCCGGGCGGCACGGCTTGGCAGAGGGGCGGCGACGCGCCGGCTGCAACCCAATGAGGCGAGCCGCAGCCTGCCTGCGAGCGGCTGGCGGCAGGGCCATAATGACCTCGCCCTCACAGGCCCAGCCACCGCGCACAGGCAAGCGCCAGCGCGTCATCCTTGGGCGGCCGGCCCAACAACCCCCTAACCCCCCTCCTCCTGCGCCGCGCTGGCTTGGGCTGTGAGACCACACAGGTCTCGCGCGGCCGCGTGTCTCACCAGGCAGGAAGCCGTTTAGGGCGAGCTGCACCAGCAGGCGCTGCGCCCCCAGCGCCGACGACAGGACAAAGTTCCACAGCACCTGCCGCGGCGGCCGCGAGGGTTTGGAGCGTTTCAGGCACGACGGGGTCGGCACATGCATGCGGCAAGCGGAACGCCCTCGCGCTTTGGGCGCCGCGGGGGCGGCCGCCCGTGGCGCGCGGCGCGACGTTCACGCACGCCACCGCCCACATCCGTTTGAAAACCGACCCCCCGCTCCCGTTGCAGCCCTGTGCTAGCCAGCGCGCGGCCGGCGCACGAACACCATAACTCTGGGTATGCACATCCACATGCGCCACGCGCCCCCGCGGCAGTCCCTGCCGCCCACCGCTGCTTTGAACCAGCCAATCTTGTTCCATCGGAAGTCGCAGGTGCAATACTGCATGTCGCGGCCGCAAAAGAAGTACACGTCACCCCACCCCTGGCGGCCGCGCATGCGGCGCGGGCGGGCGGGCGGGCGGGGGCAGGTGGGGCGCAGGCGTCAAGGGGGTTGAAGGTGGGGTCTGCGGGAGGGCGCGGCGGCGATGCAGACAGGCGGCAGCAGCGCGATGCCGCCCGCCTGGCATATCAGGAGATTGTAATGCAAGCCAGGCCAGCCGATTGCGTTCTGGTCTCCCCAACAGAGCCCCGTTTGCAACATTGAGGAGACGCGCGGGGGCTGAGCG
Organism: Monoraphidium neglectum; assembly: GCF_000611645.1. NCBI lineage: Eukaryota > Viridiplantae > Chlorophyta > Chlorophyceae > Sphaeropleales > Selenastraceae > Monoraphidium > Monoraphidium neglectum. The sequence goes on from NW_014010213.1 coordinate 1,913, forward strand.
TGCCGCCCGAGGCGCCGCCACCCCCGCCTGACCACCCACACGCAACCCGCCCAAGCGCCGCCCAAGCGCCTGCCTGCGAGGGCCGAAGCCGGGGCCCCAGGGAGGAATCTACCTGGAAGCTGGGGTCTTCCTCCAGGAGGGCCATCAGGAACACACAGCTGCCGTAGCCCCAACCGACGAGAAGCTTCTCCCCTTCTGTCAGGGGCCCACCCCACGGCCGCACGCGCGACCGCAGCTGCAGGTGCGCCGTCCAGGCGGCGGCCGACGCCAGCACCCACGTGATTGGCGCAGGCGCCCACTCGATGGGCAGCGCCTGCCACACCACAAAGGCGACGGCGGCGGCGACGATCAGCTTCATGGCGGCGCTCGCGGCTCGGGCTGGCACCACGCCCCAAGCTGCAAGCGCGGCGCGCTCGGCGCCGAGTGCCGCCGGTGCTGCTCTCTACACCCTGCTGGATGAGAAGCGTTGGTACTCCTCCGACACGCCCTAGTTGGACGTGAGGGCGTGCTGTTCTACAGCTGGTATGTGGGATCGCTCAACCATGCAATGTTGTGATCGCTTATCGAATTACAATGGCTGACCTGTACGCACTGATTTAACACCTTCATGCCTCGGGTTTCGATTTGTGTACGCGCTGCCTGGTGTGACCAGTAGTGCCACCGAGAGACATGATTAGTCGTCGCGTCGTCCGGCGCATTTCTAAGCAAATAGTTACTAAATTCTTCACATAGATAAGAAAGGGCTCTGAAGCGCCGAGACAGCCCGCTCCACCGACCCGCCCCCGTGCGCGCTCGGACACGAGCCTGATACTGCTGCATCAAACCTGAAAACTACAGGCGCACTATAGACGGGCGGCGACGTGCTGGTAGGGCCTTCCTGGCGCACTGGTCACGGGCGGTACACCGGCGGGACAACACATGCACCACATGTCATGCACGACAAGACACGCCGTTTTGGGATCGTTTAGCCCTCTAACAAGGATAGATTGCGGCGCAGGGACGCAGCAGTAGCACCCCGGCCTGCCGCATCGGCAGCGCGACGGCAGCGCGACCAGGCCGCAATGCGACCGTCATCCTGCGCCAGTGCCATCAGGCGCCGGTCAAGGGGCTCCCGCGCCATGCGAGCCCCTGCGCGCGTTGCATGCGGCTGGCGACGCGCACGTTGGTTCCCGCAGCCATCCATGCCCAAAGCCAGGTGCCCTCAGTGCAAATCTTTGGCACATGCCGGCAGCGGCGGGGGCGCCCCCGCTGACGGCTGCTGCGTGAAGCGCTGGCGGCGGCCCCCGCGGCCCCGGCGCCCCCGCGGCCGGACACGCCCACATGCACAGGTGCCGCGCCGCGCCGCGCCGCGCTGCGGCCCCGCCAGCGCAGTGCAGTGCAGCAGCCCTGGCTTCGCCACCGCATGCAGCCGGCATGCGCTGACATTTGTGGCTGGGTGTCTGCTGGAGCTGACCTCTGCACAGTGTGGCCCTGACGCCCCGGGGTTGGCACAGTATTGGCCGTTGCATCAGCGAGCCGCATCCCAATGCCACCGCCAGCACTGGGCGGCCGCGGCGGAGGGGGCCCGGCGAGCGCCGGCAGCGTCGAGCGGCCGCATCTGTACTGCCCGTCCAGCGTCCCGACCCACTATCTCGCCGCCGAACCCCTGACGCAGTTGCAACCCGCTCATAGGAAGCCCCCCCTGCTCCAGAGGGACAGGGTTGGAGCGGCAGCCCCTCACCAGCTCGAAGCGCGTCGCCCCAACCCTGTGAAGCTGGCGCTGCCCTATCGCCGCTGTGGCCTGATGCCGCAGCGCACCCCTTCCCCCGCCACCCCTTGGCTAGCTCTGATTCTACACAGGTGGCGTTTGGGCTGTTACACGCGCTGCAGCATGCAGGATCCAGGAAAGGCGTGAACACGCACGCGAGGCGCTCTGCAGCTCCGCTGAAGCCGCCGCCGCCTAAAGGACGCGGCTGCGGGCGGACGGGCGGGTCGGCGCACGCGGGTGCGCCGCGGCCCGCCGCGCGGCTGCAGACCCATGAAACATGCAGTCGGCAGCTGCCCGTCGCGAGCGGCTGCCTGCTAGGCCTGGACGGGCGCCGCACCGACGGGCGCGAGACAGGCGCTCGCCCGTGGTGCCGACAGCAGACGCGGGTGAGGGGCGTTTGACAGGTGGGGCTTGTCGCGCAGGTGTGTGTCATGCCGCATAGCTTGCCGCATGAGATCAGCGGCTGCAAATGCAGGGAGCCAGAGGGGCGTGTGCAAAAAGGAGAGGAGGAGAGCGGGGACAGAAAGAACTGGGCAGCCGACGAGCAGTCTTGAGGTCGACCTGGAAAGTCGCCCTGCTGACTGGACGTGACGTCACCGAACCTAGAACACACGAACGAGCGACACGACAGGCACGCGGGTTTCAGAGCGGCCACGTCCGCTGGCCGCCAGCGCCGGCGGCGCGCGAGAACGGGGCAATTGCTCGCTTTTCGCGGGCGCGATGCGGCGCCATGCGAGGGGGCGGGGAAAAGGCGGTCGCGCGGCATGTGGCCCCCAAACTGCAGAGCCAGCATGCAGCACCCCGCATTGTTGGTCGCCCTGTCGGGCCCTCTGCAGTCTGCACACAAGAAAGCCCGCAGCCCCGAAACAACATGCAAGCGCCTGTGGTCATCTGCCTATGGCATTCAGTCAGACGGTCATCTGGCGCGGCGGCCGCAGCGGCGGCAGCGGCGCTCAGCTCCGCTTCTTTGCCACGCCAATCGCGGCGCGCCGCGGATGGCAGCGGCCGTCGCGGGCGGAACGGCCGCCACGCCCGGCGTGTGCCCTGCGCCGCCCTGCCGGGCGCTGCCAAAGAGTCCCCAAAAACGCGCGGGCCGCCTTGCGATCCAAATGGAGTCTGTCAAGTGCCGCCGCCTGCGCTGCCCCGCCGGAGCGCGCCCGCGGCCCCGGCCGCATGCGGCAAGGCGACCGCAGAGCGGGATGGAATGCAATGCGGCGGGGCAGGGGATCAGAAGTACTCCAGAGAGCTGCCAGGAGTGTGCGGCCGCCCGCGGGGGGGCGTCGGCGGCCGCTCCTCGTTGACCTGCCGCGGGCGGGGTGGGGCGGCCGCGCGTTTTTCAAGGGCGGGCGAGGGGTCGGTGGGGATGGGGGCGGACCGCGGGCGGCGGGGGGACGAGGGTTGGCCGGGGCCAGGGGGCAGTGACGCCGGGCCGCCAGGACGAGGGCAGGGGCCGGCTGGAGCGTGGGGCCCGGCATCTGGAATCCATGTAATCCAGGGCGCAGGCGGCGGGCCGTGCCCTGGGGGGGCGCGACCCCAAAAGCCAGCCGGCCTTCGGGCGCCGCACGCGCGCCTTCAAATGTTTGGAAAGGGAAGCAGCGCACCTGTGTCATCCATGTGTCGCTGCCAGGCGGCTGCGGCGCCGCCAGGTCCTCGTCCGCGGCCACGCCGCTGCGGTGGCGGGGGGAAGGCGGGGGGGCGGGGCGGCGGCGTCGACGAGCGGAGAAAGGCGCAGGGGCGGCACGGCCCACGGCTTGCAATCACATGCCCCCTCATGTGTGCCCCCATCAAAACACAAGGGACAAGGCGGGTTGTGATCCATCAACGGCCATATCAAGGGATGGGGATGTGGGCCGCACCTGTCTGGCGTGCGGGGGGAGGCGGGCGGCACTGGGTGTATGAGCTTTGGCACCATCACCAGGTCCCGGCCCAGCACCAGGATGGCGCCCGCGTTGCCTGGGGTGGAGGACGGAGGGGCACGGACGGTCGGGCGCGTGGTTTGTATGGGCGATTTTTTAGTCGGCGTCGATTGATTGGGCTATCTCGTATCGGGCGTGGCCCGGGGTCGTTGAGGGGAGTGAGGGTCGGCGGCGCTTGCCGCTGGGGGGGGGGGCCTGGTGGGGCAGCAGCAGCTTGAGTCGGCGTCGGGTTTTGACACCTGGGGGCCGCAATTCGAAATCTGAGCGGGAAGCCCCCAACCAGGCGCACGCACGCGGCGCACGGCAGCGGCTCGCGGCGCGACAGCCACGCAGCGTGGCGGTGCGCCCTTCCTGAGCCATACCCGGCATGGCTGCCCCGCCGCCAGGCCCCCTTTGCACGCACATGAAGCTCGACGGACTCTGATCGGATCTGAGATCGCCTCGACAAAAGCGTTCGATCTCAGGTCAGATCTGGTCGGGAAGCCGTGACCGCAGATCGCGTCATGATCGGCGATCGCGTCCCAAAGAATCAAGAAAAACCCCAGCAAGGACCCTGGCCGGCACCGGCGCCCACCAGCAGTGCCGCAGTAGTTTGTGGCGCTGAAAAGAGTGATGAGGTGGCCCTGGGCAAAGCGCTCAAAGCCGTCCATCACGCACTCGTGGGCGCGCACGATCATCTGCAGCCCGTTCTTCTGCGGATTTTGAATTTCGAAAAGCGGCGGGAAGGGGGTGAGCGGTCGGGTCCGGGGGGTCGAAACAGGTGTTTTGAGTGCTGACGGGAGATACAGAGGGAACAGGGGGTGCAGATGCTGCCAGGGAGGGGGGAGGGTGGCAGTCCCGGCTGCCGACGCGGCGGCGGGGCAGGGGTGC
>NW_014010212.1:0-6443 GCF_000611645.1 Monoraphidium neglectum
GTACTGGGACGGGCGCCCGCAGGCGGCCGCCGCTGCACCGTGCTGCATGTGGCGCACTGGCGGCCGCACGCCTGCATGCATCAGGAGGGAATGCTGAGCGTGGAGGGGCACACTCGCGCGCACGCACACACACACACACACACACACACACACACACACACACACACACACACACACACACTGCATCAGCTGGACGCGCTCTGTGTGGGTCGTACATTCACACTTTGCACACACACATACACACACACACACACACACACACATACACACACACACACATGCACACATACACACACACTCCGTTCCAGGGACGTCCCCATCATGATTGACGAGCACTACAACGCCAAGGCCCTGGAGGACATCGTCATCATCGCAGAGAACGCAGCCAACCAGGTGGGGCGGCCGCACACATGGCAATCAACAGCGCACACAGGCACTGGAGGACTGCACCTATCCCGCCACCTCCTCCTCGCTCCCTCACGCATCAGCCCGTCTGCCCCCCGCCTGCGACGCCGCCTGTCACGCATGCCTCCAGGCTTCTCGCCTTGCTACCGCCCCGTCCTCCGAAACCACCTTGCTCGCCGGCCGCGCGCGCAGGACGAGCACCCCACGGGCTTCATGTGCGACGGCGCCCTCCTGTCGCGTCCGCTGTCGCCCATGCGCCACGCGCTGGCCGCCACGCTGCAGCACCTGGGCGGGGTCCTGCCCCCCCACCTGGGCTACCACCCACAGTGAGCAAACACACTCGCCCCGCTCCCCCCGCCCCCGCTTGTCGCTGTGCTTCTGTTGACCGTTCGGGCGGTCAGCCTATGCATGTCCCAGCTCCTTGCGCCTGCCATGCGCACACAGAAGATCTGCGCCCACGCGAGGCCAGCGCACCCACAGAGCCAGGCAGAGCGCAGCACCTGCAGCACGTTCCCCGCGCTCAGCTCGGCTCTGGCCTGCACCTCGCCATTCAGCCGCGTTCTGGCGAGTGTGAATCCAATACCGCAATGTATGTTCTCCCGGTGCCACCCCAGGCGCAACGTGATCACGCACGACTGGCTGTGGAGCGTGGGGGCCCACCCCCTCAGCTGGACGTCCAGCGGCACCGCCTACAGCCAGCTGCACATAGACGCGCTGCACAGGTGCGCGCCCGGGGCGGCGGCGCGGGCGTGCGGGGGGCGAAGATGGCGCGGCTGTGGTTCGGGGCGAGCTGCGGCCCTGGGAAGCGTGTGGTAATGCGAGGCCCCAGGTTTATGAGCCAGCGCGCTTGTGCATGGAAGTGTGTGGGGGGTGGTGGGAGGGCAGGCCAGCTCCCAAAGTATCCATCATCACTACAGGGCATGCTCGACTGCACACCCACAGATACAACCATTTGAGCATCAACCTCGGACTTCCGGCACCCTCGCGCCCAGCCATCACGCCCACGCCTCCCCGAGCTCTGCCTCTCCGCCAGCCGCACACGCGCCACTCCCCTCACAACCACTCCCCTCACAACCACAAGCACCGACGCCACAACCCGAAGCGCCCGACCCTCACCCTCACCCTCGCCCCCTAAACCCCCACCCTCACAACCCACCTCACACGCGTACGGCTCCACACTCGCCAACCACCGCCGCGCTGCGTCACCAACCCCCGCAGGAGCTACATCCTCGACGCGTTGGACCGCAGCGTCGAGACGGTCAACACAGGGATCGCGCTGCTGGCGGACGAGAAGCCTGACGAGCAGTCGCACGGCCGCGTCCTGGCGCACCAGGCGCCGCTGCGGCAGGCGCTGCAGATATACGCGCAGGTGGGGGACGGGCGTGCGCGCGCATGGTAAGATGCTGTGCTGACGTCACCGGGCGGCTCGCAGGGCATGCAAAAGCTGACGGTGGGTCTGGGGGTTTGGACTGCTGCAGGGTTGGTGGTTACCGCCGCCCCCTACACACAAAATCACATGCGTGTGTACAATCCCGCGCACACACACACACACACACACACACACACACACACACACACACGCATACTACAACACCCACATCCTCCTTCCACGCTGTCTCCAGACCGTGAACATGTGGCGCACCTGCGTGGCCCACGCGGCCGCCCTGGAGTACGGCCCCGCCTCCGAGATGATCTTCGGGATGGAGCGCCTGGCAGAGGCGTTCGTGCGGTCATGCGAGGAGGTGAGGCGGGGCTCCTCGCGTGACAGGGCACAAGGACGCGTTGGGGGAGCATTGTGTGAGTGCAATGTGTATGCATGCATGCAAGCAAGTCGAACAGATTGTCTGTGCGTGTGTTTGTAAGACAGAGATTTTGTGTGGGGTGGGGGGGGTGTGGGTGCGCGCCGTACACTGAACCTGCAAACGGGCGAGCTTTGGCCCGCCCCGGCTCCACAAACATACGCCCCCTAGCTCCTGGCCCCACCGCACCCCATCATCTCCCCTCTCCGTCCCTCCCCTCCCCCTCCATCCCACACCAGGTGGACGCGATCCTGCACCCAAAGCGCTGCGCGCAGCGCGCGCCCATCGCCCCCGCCCTGCTGCGGTGGATGACCCTGGGCAGCGCGGCGGCCGTGGCGCTCGTGGCGCTGCTGACCTGCGGCACGGCCCGCAAGAAGGTCAAGAAGGGGGACTGACAAAGGCATGACGTGGCGCGGCGCGGGGCCTGCTTGCATGCGAATGGGTCGCGTTTTGTGTGTTGTCTCTCTGAATTCGCATGGGAGCCTTTTCACATCCTGGTCATGACCTGAATTTCAAATGCGTTACTGTGTAGATAGGAACCCAGAGACTGCAATTTTTTCCCTTTCTGTGGCTGCTCTACCGCGCCCGTTGGCGACCGTTGGAAAGAGTGCCCGCCTGCGGCCGCGTGTGTCCATTCAGCTGCCTGCTCCTGCAGCAGCCCGTGCCCTGGTGCCCTGCATCAATGCAACGTGCCTGCTATCCCGCGCCCGGCCCTGTCGTGTTGTTTGCCGGAGGCAAGCAGTGTCTGTCGGTCACATCCGCCGTTCAAGGCAGGGCGCGGCGCCCTGAGATTTCTCAAGTGCAACGGGCTTACAATGACCATCATCAGCAACGACAGGCCGCTTTGACGCTGCGTTGGCGCTCGCACAGCTGCTCTTGCCACAGAGTGCGCGCAGGTGCCCAACATCGGCGCGATCTTCAGGCAAGATCAACGCTGATTAGGACGCGCTGCTTCACTGCCTGCAGCGCCATGCACATGCATGGCCTTGTCATCAAAAACACCTTGGGAATTTCAGGTGCCTCGATCCAAACGCGGCCAGCACTCACGCAGCAACAAGTGGGCTCAACCCCAGAACTAGCTTCTACATCCGCGCTGCATGCTCAGCCCTCAGCAGCCCCTGCAGTGGTCCCTCCAGACGCCCTTCCACAGCAGGAAGTGGCAGAGCTTCGGGTGGAGGCACTCGCCCCCACTCCCCCCGTGGAAGCCCCCAGCCCCACCATGATGGTGACCCCCACCGCCGCCGCCACCACCACCCCTGGGCGGCGGGGGGGCTGCGTAGTCGTAACTGCCACCATCATCAGAGTAGTCATAACTGCCACCGCCGCCGCCGCCGCCGCTGCCACCACCACCATTGCCACCGCCCCCACCATTACCGCCACCACCACCGCCACTGTAGCCGTAGTCATCGTATCCAGAGCCACCACCCCCGCCCCCAGCGCCACCACCACCACCACTCTGCTCCATTGGGGGAGGGGGTTGATGAAAGGGTTGAGCGAGGTGCGTGTGGCGGAGCCCGGGTCGGGACACTGGTGGGTGGCAACTGCACTGTTTTAAACTGTTCTGCCTGGCTGTGGCGCTGTCAACGCCTGCGTCGACAGGCAGGCCTGACCCTTTCCTGCCACATGGCAGCTGGCGTGCACAGCAGCCATCCCGGCAAGGAGCAGCACTCCATGCACTTCGCAGCACATTCGCTCCCCCGCGCTGGTGTGCGCTTCTGTGTGTGGGGAGCAGGTGCGGGCACACCATTTGGTAGCTGGCGCCGCCGCCGCCGCCGCCGTGGCCACCGTGGCTCTTGCCGATCTGAACGGATTTGGCAAAGTAGACGCCGTCCGCGCTCTTGTCCGCAGTGACTTGGACCTGCACGTTTCTTAGCTGACGGCCTGGGGTAAGTGTAGGGGCAGGCAGTTTTGTGAGAGGGCAGGGATGGGAAGGCAGCGGTTTCCAATGGGCTCGGCGTGCATTTGGGGTTTCTGGGTTGTTGGACCACGAGAGGAGAGGGTTTGTCAGGGGACGGTGGGGGGATTGAGGGTGCCGGCCTTGCAGTGGCAGGCGAGGAGTGGCACGGGGCAGTGCTGCTCGCTGGCAAATGGGAGGTCGGCCGGGGGTCTACGCGTGCGCTACGGCGTCAATGTCCGAGGTTGAGGCCGCAGACGCGCCGCCGAATTCCAGGGGCGCCATGCACCCCAAGCCATGCAATTTTCTGCTGCATGGAGACCCACAAGCTCAGAGGACCCACCTGGCGTTGCGTCCGCAAGGCAGTGGGGCGCCACGAGGCCGACGACGACGCTCGCAAGTGCCATGAGGGGCATCATCGCGCGAGGCTGCTTGGCCGCCATGTTGCCTGCAGTCCTTTCGAGCTGCAGATCGACGTCAAATGGTATTTTTACTTGTGAAAAACAAATACCGCAGCTGAGCAGGTGCGTGAGGCGTTGAATTTGCGACGAGGCGAAGATCGAGTCGACGACAGAGGGTACTTCTGCGTGTGGAAGATGTTCATATAGCCTGGGTAGGTCATTCATATCACCTACAACAACGACCTTTGCTACAAAGGCGAGTCAGCAGGCATGTCACACTCCTCAAGTTGTGAGTTGGTCAGCTCACCAACCTGCGCTCCATTGGCGAGTGCGGGACGAACTGACATACAACTGTTGAAGGCCGTGCACACGCTGCATCACGCATCCGTGATCAGTTGGGAAATGGCTTGCACAGAGCTTTTGCATGCCTGGGGGACCTGGATGCCGTCATCTGCGCCTGCTGTGCAGAGCTCCGCTCTGTCTGTAGGCCCGTGTATGTGCTGCCGCTGCAAGTGTGAGCTCCTGCAGCCGTCCAGCCTGCGTTGCATCGAAACAGAGAGTAGCCAAAAGAACAACTTAGGGAGTTTTTTCTTGACCAAGCTCCCTAGGCCCCCCCCCTCAGGCGCCTAAACATACAGATGTTTTTCCAGCCTGCGCCTGCTGTTGCAGACCTTAGAGGCGCCTGTGCAGTTGCTGGCAAGAGAGTTGTGCCTGCGCTGCAGGCTGGCCTCCGCACTGCTTGTCTCACCGCGTAAGCACAGGTGAGTCAGGTGACGACCTGCAGCCTTGTCACTTCGTCGACGGCTGGAGAACCTCGCACGCAGGACCTGTTATGTGAGATTGTGATCTTTTGGATCCAATAACTGTAGAATGCCTTTTAAAGAAGAGATCTGGCGCGGAAAATTTTCCATTTAGCGCTCCGCGGCCTAGATAGGCAGCGAGGGGAGGCAGAGATGAGCGTTAGGTTCAGTGCTTATCATGGCACTCGCTATCAGTCGTGGGTCGGAAAAGGTGAGGCTGCCGCGCGCCGGCTCAGCCGCTGCGACGTGTGGCGGGGTCGCAGCACGGAGTAGTATTGTGCTGCACCCCCCCCCCTCAACACCTGACACTGCAGCGGGTTGCCCCACAGCATAGGATCATCACAGTCAGTTGGACACCCCGGACATCGCATCATAACATTTTGTGCAGTCGGCCCAGCACAGGGCATTCTTAACCGTCGCCCCAACACGCCATCGCTCCCCTGCCTCCACCGCATCCTCGCTGCTGGCAAGCAGCGTGGTACTTTTTCTACTTTGCGGCAGGCGTGTGCCTGCTGCCGTACATCAACGTCATCACATACCGCGCCAACGGCATGACAGACCAGCAGATTGGCATCCTGGCTTCCCTCAAGGTATGCTGCCGGCTACAGGCCAAAGCCCACGCCGCAGCACGTCAGCGCACAACAACACCCTCGAACGCCATTGCTGCATTCCTGAGTCATCACAAATATGCCAGCAGCCGGCTGCGCCTGAGACGCGCGACCATCTTCTGCGCAGCGGCATGCGCGCGCCTGCCCGGCTGCCGCCCGTTCTGCTGCAGCTCCCCTCGGCCCCCATCTAACCCCCACCCCCCAACACACACACCCTGCCGCGGGCCGCAGCCCTGGGTGTCTGCCCCGGCCTCCTTCGCCTGGAGCGCCCTGGCCGACGCCAAGCGTGCCCACAGGTGCGCGCTGGCCCCCCCCCTAATCCCAGCCACGTGCCAAGCGCGGGCCACTCGCCAGACGTGCGGCAGCCAGGCGCGCCTTGAGCCTTGCAGCGAATCACGAGCGCCGAGGCGCGCTTTGCGCAACGTCGATACTGTCAATCTTCGATGCCTCAACTTAAGATCTATGGACATCGAATCCAGGCAACGCGTGGCCGTGATGCGTAGCATCCCCCTCCGCTCCCCCCCCCTCTCCCACCC
>NW_014010211.1:0-6440 GCF_000611645.1 Monoraphidium neglectum
CCCCCCACCCACCGCACCTTGGGTGCCTTGAGCTCCCAGGGCAGCCCCGCCATGACGTCCACCGCGTCAGCACCGCCCACACCCACGGCGCACATGCCCAGGCCGCCCGCGTTGGGCGTGTGGCTGCGCAGGTGAGATAGGGGAGGGGCCGCGATTGCAGGGGATGGGCAGGCTGAGAGCAAGACCAAGGCTGCACATTACGACGCAACCACCGCGCGCTGCAACGACGGTAGCTGCCCCACCACATCGCGTGTCACCACACAGGGCACAAGCCCCGACGTCTCCCCACCCCTCCCCCCAAAAAGCGCTGCCCGGCCCCTCTCAGGCGCGCCCACCTGTCTGTCCCGATCATCATGCCGCCCGGGAAGGCGTAGTTCTCCAGCACGATCTGGTGGATGATGCCGCTGCCCGGCTTCCAGAAGCCCACGCCGTACTTGGCGCCAGACGTGGCCAGGAAGTTGTAGACCTCGCGGTTGGCGGCCTTGGCCAGGGTCAAGTCCGCGTCAGCGCCGAAGCCGTTGTTCCTGCACGGGCCGGCGGGGCCGAGGGGGGGGGGGGGTAGCAGCTGAGGGAGGCGGCCGGGGCAGGGCCTGCACAATGGCGGCGGGGGTCACTGCGACGGGCATGCGCGCCTGCCGCAGCTCTTGGATCACAGCCCGCGCAGCACAGGGCCCCGAGCCTTGCCGCCATGGCCGTGGCGGCACCTGTCTGCCTGTGGCGAGGTGGTGCCCTCAATGAGGTGGTCGCAGTGGATGGTGGAGGGCACCAGCGTCTTGGGCAGCCCGGAGCTGATGAACTGCAGCATCGCCATCTGGGCGGTCGCGTCCTGCATAGCCACGCGGTCTGCGGGCCGGGGTGCACATGCGTTGGACCATGGGCCGGGGGAATGGCGATTGAGACGGTGCCAGGTCGGCGGCAGGCCGCCGGGCGGCAGCAGACACAGCACGCGTGCAGCACCGCCGAGGAGAGGGCTGCGCGGCTGCTGCCGTGCAGATCGTATCGCCAATGTTTGCACCACTGGAATCAGCAAACCGGGTGCGCGTCCATCGCCCAGGAGCTGCCCCGCATCCTGGGCAGCCGCGGCGCACCGGGCCGCAGCTTGAGGTAGCTGACGCCCCGCACGATCTCCTGGTTCTCAGGATCGTCAAGGTGGCCGTACACCACCTGCGGTCGTGCATTGGCGCATGCGGGCGGTAAGGCAAAGGAGAGGGGCCGGCGACCAGCCCGCCTTGGCCAACAGTCATGGTTGGCGCGACCGCGAAGTCACCGCTGCCGCCGCCGCCGCCGATCCTGCCCCGCAGGCAGGCGCCGCCACCGTCCTGGCCAGTATCAGCGCGATCTGTGAAGGGTTCCATCCTACCTTTTCAGCCAGAGAGAGGGGCCTGTTGAGCCTCTTGCGGACCACCTGTGGGGGCGAGATAGCGGTTCCATTGATCCCGGTCCCCTCCCATCACCCCTTAGACCCCGCATGGATAAAGAGGGTGTGCAACCTGCATCAGATCCTGCGGTGCGGGCCCTCCTATGACCCGGTCGAGACAAATATCCCAGATTGCTTGCGTGGCTAAGGGTCACACCTCGAGCCTCTTGCTCATGGCGTCGTAGCGGTCCTTCAGGCTCTCCTCTGGCTCAAATCGCGACATCGGCACAGCGGGCGCCATGCTGGCGGACGTGATCTGGAGTCTAGGGCGTCGTGGAGCAGCCTGCGAAAGCCGCGAGATAAATCAAAGGATGCACCAATCAATAGTATACGCTGCCTCGCAACATATGCTATTTTGATCTCAACACGGCACGACAGGGCGTGCTGGGAGCCGCGCGCACCCGCAGCACTTGGAGCCTGCGATGGCCAGCGAGGTGCGGGGTGCTATGGGTGATACTCTGAGAAGCGAGCATAATCTGCGGTCGTGCAAAAATTGTGTGCAGATTGCGTTCTATCCCTGGAGGCAAGAACGTCTGGGAACTTACAACAACCGCCGCGGGCAGCTCAGCGGCTGCACAGCGGGCGCCCTGGCCTGCTGCAGGTAGATGGGCTGAGGTGGTTGTTACGAGCGGGCAGCCCTGTCGCAAGTGCACCATGTGGCCACGGCTTTTCTTAGCCTTCTCAATTGCAAGGCTTGCGCACAGTCTCGCTCTTCACTGGGTCACCACTTTGCGTGGGCGCCCGCTGCCTTGCAACCGCATGGTCGCCGGTGCCGGAAATCGCGCTGCTGCTGGATGCGCTGTTACAGCATCAGCAGTGCTTCACCTTTTCCCACCAACGGATTCAATCAAAAACAATCAAGGACATTCCAAACGGCTTGCATGCATGCAAAGTAGTGAAATGACGTGCACTCGCACCACGCCTGCTGGTGGTGCGCAAACTGGTGTGCTGGGAGGTGGGCGCCACAAAGTGGCTGCAACTGCAAGCAAGCAGGGACTGGTCAAGAATGGGGGACGAGTGCGACAATCAAGGGTCAAGCCGCGTTCTGCTGGGCGGTTCGAGCGACGAGGGATGGTGCGTGTCTCAGCACCGTGCAAGGATCGCGCGGTGGGGTGTTTGAGGAAGTCAAACGTCGCAGGCAAGCTGGTCAAGTGGAGCAGCGTGGATGCACGCAAGCCAGAAATGCAGGGAGTAATGCAAAGCAAAGGAATTGCTGGTCATAAGAGAGGCTTCACGGCACATGCAACGGCTCTCGGCACACAGCGCCAACCGCTCCCTGCAATCGCCGCAGTCGGTGCCACGCCACACACCCTGCCTTGTGGAAGCGCTCCTTCTTTCCGGCCGCCTGGGACCGAAAGCGTGGGCACGCGGCCTCCCTTCTGGGTGCAGTGTGAGGGCAAGCCTGTGGGGCCCGGCGGCCGCATCGCGCCTCAGGCCCCCGGCTCCCTGGCACCCTGACACAACATACACTGGCACATCGCAAATACAGGGTGAGCGACAAAAGCAGGCAGGTTGGCATATGCACCGTTGCCACTCAAAGCAGCATGCCACCTGAATTGGTAGGCGGCAAGAGCCAAAGGGGCAGCGCCTCAGCAGGCACACGCACGACAGGGCGACAAGCCCTGTCTGATCCCAACAACCACTGCCGCGAAGCGGCTTCGGTCGGTTTGTGGTTTGCCTAGGGGTTCACGGGATGTGTAGGCTCCAGCCTCGCGGGCTGGGCTCACGCCTCTGCGGGAGCGAGGTGCGGTGTGCCTAGGCAGGGAACTCCAGGAGGCGGCGTGTGCAGAGAGGGAGTTTGAGGCAGGGGCGGCGGCCCAGTCCCAGCACTTGGTTGTGGGCCACAACGCTTCCCTCAGCAAAAAATCACGTGCCCGCCATGTGCAGGGTCCGTGGGACGCTCTCCGCGTACATTGCCAAGGCGTGGCCGGCTGCTGCACCAGGGGTGCGGCCTGCAGGGACCCCCGTGCTGCAGCTGCTGTCGTGCAATGATGCAAGCCGCCTGAAACCTTCTGCTGCTGTCAAAACAAACTCTGTTCGCTCTCTATGTCAGTCAACAATAAAAGTGGAACCAGCAAAGAGGTAAGGGTGGCAGCGCAGCTGGCGCGGCACACATGGAAGCGTATACGCTGTGTGTTGGGAAAGTGAGTGGCAACTGCAGCCAGGTTCAGCAGGCGTGCGTGACATCGCAAGATGCCTGGTTTGGGCAATGTGTCTGGGCGTATGCGCTGCAACAGTGCCCAAACTTCACAGCTGCTTCTGTCCCCTACCGCCGGGTGCAAAGACGCTGGCCGCGCTTGTCCTACCACCAGGACCCACTCAACTCCCAGAAGCTCCAAACAGTGCGTTTTGGCTGGCTGAAACACCGCTTGTTTCAGCGGCACGGGGGAGAAGCCCTACCTGCTGAGACAGGGGACGCCCCCACCAACCAAAACAGTGTGCGTGTGCCTTAGCAAGACGGCACAGAATATCGCCCTTGAAGCCAAGCTTGGGTGCAGTTGTCTTGGCACAAAAGCACCCATCACTGGGAAGGGCGGTGCGCCGCACACCCCCGCACGCTGGCGCAAGGATGACAACTTGAGACATGTGCACATGACGCAGGACAGCCCTGCTCATCACAGAGACTGGGGCCGCTGTGTCAGAGCTCAGCAACTTGTGCGTTGGGCACAATCCCCCTCGCATGTCGGCCCGCCCAGCCCAAGCATGCTGCCAAGCTTGGATTTGGCCTTGCCTGGCGCTGGGCAGCTATGGCGCGCGCGGCTGCGATTGCGTCAAGCCGCACAAGCGCGGGCAATAAGGCCGCCTCACCCTTTGCTCAGGGTAGCCCGGCAAGCGAGTGCAACAGCACCAGCTTCTGCAGCCGCTGCCGCCGCTGCAACCGCCGCCCCTGCAGCCGCAGCAGCAGGCACGCTTCATGTGCTGCGGCAGCTGCGGCCGCATCCACCGTGGCCGCCACCGTCGTTGCAGCTCGTTCCATCAGCTCACGTGGGCACCTTGGAGGAGAGCCACCTCATCCACTTGACAACCTCCCAGTCAGCATATGTGCCCTCCCTGCTGGTGGATATGGGGTGGATGGCCGCCACATCAAAGGTGCCGACGCTCCAGATGAAGGCCGCGTCCACCTTGTAGCGGGGGCCGCCACCGCCGTAGAGGAACGCCATGAGAGACCTTGTGTTGACCGAGTGGTTGGGAGGGGGAGAGCGCATGTGAGGCGCGTGTTTGTGGGTTTCTATATGTGTGTTTGTGGGTTTGTGTGTGTGGGGGGGGGGGGACAGGTATGCATAAGCCGCTGCAGGTCCTTGACCAGAAGATATTGTGACCACGAGTGAGCGGCGTCACGTCAACAGGCAGAGACCTCGTACGACCCGTCAAACAACACTGCGCCCCTTGGAACGAAACCCTGCGGGCGGGGGCTCACTTGAACCACTGGCGGCGGTACGCCTTGAAGTTGTGGTTGCGCCAGGGGTCCTGCGCCACGTTGTAGACCGCCCAGATTCCGTTGAGCGGGTTGGTGGCCAGCTCGGCCAGGCTGGTGGCGGGGCGCTCGTCCCCGGGGTCGCCGCCGCCAAGGCCGACCTCGGAGAACAGGAAGTCTTTGCCGCCCTTGGTGATGAGGCCCTGGGGGCGTTTGGACAGCAGGGTTTACAGTGGTTGAGGACGCGTCCTGGGATGGAGTGCTGCTCAAATGGTACAGGGTGCAATTGACTGTGAACAGGAGTGCATGATGCGTTTGTCCAGAAGGCGGCGTGCGACGAGGCGGCAAGCCACCCTTGACGCAGGTGGGCGAGAGGACAGGTTGAACAGAGGGCCCAGCACACTCCACGCATGACGCAGGGCGGGCGGGGCGGCGGGACGAGCAGTAGCCCCCAGGGAATTAGGTGCTGCATGGCCCGCGTCCCCCCACCTTGAGGTCGACGCCCCAGTGCGCCAGCTCGTAGGCGGTCGTGTCGATGGGCATGGCAAACACGCCTGCGCTGAGGCCCGTGCTGGGGGCGGGCGCGTAGTGGCTGATGCCGAGGACATCGGCCGTCTGGAAGACCCTCCGAATCATGGGGATGTCAAACTGCTTCTCAATCTGGTCGTGGCGCGCCTCCCAGACCTGGTGGTAGGTGCTGTTGTACAGCTGGTGGCTCGTGACGTGCGGCATGTCAAAGCAGTCGCCGCACACCTGCGGGTTAAGTGTGTCGAGGATGTTTTGCGAGGCTGGAGTTGCAGTTGGGCGCTGCTATCAGTCAGCTTCGCAACTGCCGAGCAAGGAGATCATGCGTACCTGCGCTCCTGGACTCCGTGCAGCAGTATGCACAAACATTTGTTCCAAAGTACTCTGCACCATCCGCAACAGCGGCGCCGCCGCCTGCGGACGCTCATCTGGCTGCAGCGCCCCCCCCCCCCGCCCCGCACCTTGTTCCAGTGCAGCGCCACGCCCATCTTGACGTGGTTGGCCTTGCTGTCAGCCAGGCTGCCGCGGTACTTGGCCATCAGCCTCAGGTACGAGGCAGGGTGCCGGAATATGGAGCGCCCCATCTCGCCGCTCATCATGAACCACACCTGGAGCGTTGAGTGCGCGCAGGTGCGCCCCGCGTGTGCATGCCGGTCTGCTGCGCAGGTTGAGGCTTCCCAGCTGCTCCTGCACTGCGCATCACCCGGTGATGCGAGGGGCCCTCGCACCCCCCAGGGGCGTGACATGCAAGAACCGGCGCTCCCGGCTACCGCTCGGCTGCCACGGCACGACCAATGCCTTGTCCTCGTTACCCACACAGAGAATACTGCACACGCAAGCAACAACGATTGCAGCCCCGCCGCCCGCTGCTCACGTGTGTGTGCGGCTTGATGACGGCCTTGAGGGCCTCGCTGGCCGGCCGCACCACGACGTCCTCGTAGGACCAGCCGCCGTACTTGGCGGCAGGGTCCACGTCCAGGGTGTTGCGCCAGTGGGTGCCGTCCTGGGAGTCTATGTGGTTCAGGATCTGCAGGCCCGTGAAGCCCGCGTTGACTGCAGCCTTGAAGCAGCGCTGCGTGAGCA
>NW_014010210.1:0-6441 GCF_000611645.1 Monoraphidium neglectum
CCGCCCCCCTCATCTGATGTCTTGTAACAAACGCAAAGCAAAGCACTCCCCCCCTCACGAGCAATCGCATTCTACTGCAGCCTCAAAACTAGGCCGAGGCCAGATGAGGGCGCTGCCCCCTCTCCGTGACTGTAAAAGTTCCCTAATCCCCACAAATTCAAGGCTGCCCCAACCCAAACCCAGTGACTCTTGACCCCGACACGACCAGGGGGAAGGAGCAGCCAGGCAGATCAAGTCAACATCACGACTTATATTTAGGGCGTGATCCTCAACTGAAAAGTCACCTTTTGGATTTGCAAACCAATGGCAAACCAAATATTGAGATCCACACCAAAGTCTTGAGCTCAATCTCCCTTGTCAGAAGATGAACACCAAAGGCCACCACTCACCCACCTCCAAGAGAGGCCACCCTCAATCAGCCCGAGGGGCAGCCCCGCATTGCTGGGCAGGAACACGGACGACAGGAACACCAGCGCGGGCGCAGTCGCAGCGGCGGCAGCAGCGCCCATCCCCTTGGAGGCGCCGCCGCCGCCGCCGCCAGGCGGCAGCACCGGTGTGGGCGGCGGCGGCAGCGGGCCGCAAGGGAGTATGGCGCCGCCAGGCTGGCAGGCGGCTGCGGCAGCGGAGGCAGAGTGGGCAGCTGTGCTGTTGAGATTCTCTGGTGGGGCCATGCAGTTGGTCTGCCAGGGCCAGCAGTCGTCCAGGGGTGGCAGCTGCTGCCCCGCGATCTGGTGGGCTGGCGTGGCCTTAGTCATGTAGTAGGGCTGCAGGATGGTGGATCTGCAGCAAAAGGGTTTTGTTCGGGGACGGGTGGGGGGGGGGGGTGAGGTGGCAGAGGTGGGAGAGCGGGTGCATCTGTCAATGTATAAGTGACTAGAGTGTTGGTGATGAATATTTCTGCATCAGATATTATGATGTTGGGTGTTGGGCGGGGTCGCAGCAGGAGGGGAGCCAGAGGCGGTGCCAAGGCACACTGCGTAATAGTGTCTACAAGGCAGGCAGGATTGATGCGAGCAAGGCGGGAGTTGCGTGTTGCAAGGGTTCGTTGTTCGGCCCGCGCTGGCCTTTGGGGGGCGGCGGGTCGCGCTGCAACGATAGCGTGCGACCGGCCGCGCCGCAAGGGCCAGCGGCCTGCCCATTACAACGCTGACGACGGACCGGCTGGATGCCTCGGATGTCACAGGACCAGCCGGCCCGCACCCGCGCAACACCCCTCGGGAGCAACCCACCAAGCCCGCACCCTGAGAACGACCGGCCAAGCTGTAGGTGCCAGCTGATTGACAGGGCGGATTTCGTTAAGCGGGACCTGCAGCGCCTCATGCAGACAGACGGACATCATGGCCCGCCACTTGGGTGCCGAGCCAGACGGTCGCGTGGCAGCGGCCGAAACGTGACGGCGCGACAAGCCCAGCCCCAAACGCCCTACCTGCACACAACGCGCAAAGCCCGGCGGCGGCGCAACAGCAACGGACGACCCTTCCCCGCCCCTGAGCCTGCCGCCTTCGTTGATGGAACACCCCAACAACGCCCATCCCGAGCAACAAAGTACCAGCCAGCACCCAAGCCACGAACAAATTACCATCGCAGCCCCCAACCCAAGACACCACCCCAACCGCCTGAAACGCTTCACACCTTGCTGCAGCATCAACCACACTGCAAACTCACGGATCACTGCACAAGCGCCAACAAGCGCCCCAGTCATCCCCAGCAGATGAGGCATGACTCACGTGTCAGATCCCGGAAGCCGGGCGCAGTATTCCGCCAACAAGGGCTGGGCCAGGCGCAGGCTCGCGACGCCGCCGCCGGGCGCCAGCAGGCAGTGGCGCGGCGGGCAGGCATACTGCGGCCGCCGCGTGGGCAGCCCCGGCGCGTGTGGGGGCGCCGGGGCGGCCGTTGCATCGAAGCCGGCCGCCGTTGAGGCAGGCGGCGGCTGCGGCTGCAGCTCGACGGGCGCTGGCTGTGGCTGTATCAGCAGCTGGACTGCTTGGTTGACCTGTAGCAGCGCCGAAGCGAGCGCGACCATGGACTGGCCTTCTGCGCCGCCCCCTGCATCTGCAACCGCACCCTCCCCACCATCCACCTCCATCCCTGCCGCCAGCTCGCCGCCGCCTGCACCGCCGCCGCCTGCACCGCCGCCGCCGCTGCCGGCCGCGGCAGCCTCCCCGGCTGTCGCCTCGGTTGCACCCACGAACACGGGGGCGCCCGCTGCGGCAGAGGCACGAGCAGCTGCGGCGGGCGGCAGCTGTCTCCGTTCGGCCTCCTCCTCCCGCCTGTTTGCGGCGTCGATCTCTATCACCCGCCTGAACACGCGCCTCGCCTCCCTGGTTGTGTTCGAGGTTGCATGCCCGAGGGTGAGGTTGAGCACTTTCAAAATCCCCCCAGGAGCTGGCAGGGGCGTGTGGTTTCCCAGGCGCGTGGGCAAGGATGGTAGTACCGTAGTGGTTTGTGGGAGGCAGGACTAGGAGGCGCAGGGGGCGGGCTGCGTGGCAGGATTGGGCAGTGCGGGGCGCCGCAAATTTGGGGTCTCACAGCACAAGCTGTGTTGCCCTCACATTTGTTTTGATAATATGCTACATCATCAAAACTTGCAAGTATTCCTACATGATGTCTGTGAAACATCCCCGGCTGCACCCACCCCGCTCAACCCAACCCATATCCACTGCATCGGCACTCACTCCTCGAGGCACACGAGACCCTGCCTGGTGCGGCACGCGGCCGGGCTGCCGCCCCTGGGCAGCAGCAGCATAAAGCGCGAGCCGGGGCGCCGGGCGCGGCCGCGGCACTGGATGAACCTTTGGTTGCAGAATGAGGGTGGAGGGCGAGTATAGGTCAGGGGAGTTGGTGGCTGCTTGCCATGGAGGGGGACCAGCGGTCCCTGGCGCCTGCTACCTGTTGCCTCGTCTAACGAAAGCTGCTCATGCTGCATCGCACAGTGGGGCACAGGTTGCAAGGGGGCTATGGGGTTTGCGTCCCTGGTCTCAACAATGCGATGTGAATATTGTAGACAAAAAGTGTGGAGCACTGCCACGTGAAAGGCAGCAAAGCGCCCGAGGGACAGATGGTCTGACAAGGGCAGCAAGCAATGGTTGCCACAGGGTTCGGACGGACATTGTCGTTGCATCAAGCCGAGGAACGCCTGAAAAACAGTGTCCGCACATCACAAGGGTCTCGTAGCGCAGCAAGAGACTGGAGTGGTCTTGCCGTGGAGGGGTACGGCGTGCGGCATGCAGCACATCCGTGCAGAACCGCGATCCGGCGGTGCAAGAGCGCACTGCATTGCCGTCAACATCTCCCACCTACACAACAAACAGAATGTATTGATAGGGATTTATCGCCAATTGTCCAAAAAGTCATGACATTCAAACACTGCATCAACCACCGCACCTCACACTTGCTGTTGCAGCCCCTTTTGCTGCTGGAACGCCATGGAAGCCAAATCCCATTGTCCAAACAGCAGTGGTGCATCACATCAAATTAGGCAGCCAACAGGGAGGCGGGGGCACAGCAGGACCGCAAATCCTGGTATTCCAGTTTATCACGTGGCTCCGCCTGTGAACCCACCTGCCATGCAGTGAGCGACCCAGGCGCGCCTCAGACATGCAAGCACAAAAGCTGTCGGGTGTTTGCGGCGTGGACCGACAAGTCCAGACTGCCAATCTTGGAAGCAACAATGAACCACCAGCACTCTGGTGGTTGAAGCAAACCCCAGCAACGAAGCCCACACACCCAGCGCGTCCCACACACAAGAAAAGCCCCGACCCCAGCGGCACATCCTGCCCACCCACTTCACAGTCAGTTACAGTCGGAGGAGCAGTCCAACCAGCTGGCTTCTAGCTTTTGATCACCGCGTCCCTACCCGTCTGATCGCTGCACCCCTGTCCTTCGATTGCTGCACCTCGACATTGTCAATCGCTCCCCCCCACTCCCCCAAAGCCCCCGGTCACCTGACGACGTCCTTTGGCGGGTCGTAGGCCACCGCCAGCTGGCACTGACGGAAGTCCATGCCTGTACAAATGTGTAGGGATTGTGTGGGCAAAAGGCTCATTCGTGTGGGGTTGAGGTATAGTCAAAGGTGCAGGGGCAGGTGGGGCGCGCAAATGTGACACAGGGCATCATGTAGGGGTTTGGGTTTCGGGGGAGGGTGAACATACACAGCAGCGCAGAACATCAGGCCAAATGCTGCATCGAGGCCCGACGTTTGTTTTTAGCAAAAACAATCCCGTGGGTTTCGCCAAGATAGGATTGATGTATTTTCACGTGTCGGTCAGGGGTGACCCTCTCGGGGGGAGGGGGGGGGCAGGCTCGAGGGTGTAGGGTGCGCTGCAGAACAATTGCGCGGTGGGTGTGCGCAGCCGCGTTTGGGTCGTCGTCACAGCGCGCGCATCTGATGACGTACGGCCGCCCTGCTGGCTGCCTCAGGAGCAGGTCACGCAGCGCAGGTTGGCGGCCAGCCGCGCGGGTGGCATGGGCATTTATGAACCCCACCCGCGGGGCCAGATGCATTCAAGGGCGACGCAAATTCCGACAGCCGGCCGTGCCAAACAATGGGCACAACCACCTAAACGCCCGAAACGACTCTCCGCGTGCGCACACGCCCTTTGAACAGCTGCCAAGCTCAAAGGGCGCTTGCGCCCGCCCGACACGTGCCGGCACGCCCCCCTTCATCGAGACTTGGCGATTGATGATTGTGATAAAGAAGACCGCGGTTGCCGCCAAGGCTTGATTATTTTGCAATTTTCCAAACAGAGGTGACCCAGGGGTCTGGGCGGTGCTGGGTGCGCTGCAGCGCGACAAGTGTGCGGTGGCTGTGCGCAGCCGCGTTGGGGTCGTCATCACCACGCACGTGCATGATGACGGCCCCAACACCCTGACATAGCGCGCTCAGCAAGTGCGTTGCTCGCGCTCACAACAGCGGGGCTTCGTCCGACTGTGCAAGGCCCGGCGTACGGCCGCCCTGTTGGCCGCCTCAGGAGCAGGTCGCGCAGCGCAGGCTGGCGGCCGGCCGCGCGGGTGGCATGGGCGTTCCTAAACCCCACCCGCGGGGCCCAGACGCATTCAAGGGCAACGCAAGTTCCGACAGCCGGCCGTGCCAAATAATAGGCACAACCACCTAAACGGCCAAAACGACTCTCCGCGTGTGCAGACGCCCTTTCAATAGCTGCCAAGCTGAAAGGGCGCTTGCGCCCGCCCGACACGTGTCGGCGCGCCCCCCTGCATCGAGACCGGACGATCTGGAAAAAGACCGCGGGTGCCGCCAAGGCTTGATCATTCTGCAATTTTGCAAACAGCGGTAACCCAGGGGGGCTGGGGGGTGATTGGTGCGCTGCAGAGCGACAAGTGTGCGGTGGCTGTGCGCAGCCGCGTTGGGGTCGTCATCACCATGCGCATGTCGAATGACGGCCCCAACACACTGACATAGCGCGTTGAGCGACAGCAGCACACGCGCACACAACTGCAGCGCCCCCCCCCCCCGGCTGTGCAGGGCCGGCGTACGGCCCGCGCTGCTGGCCGCGGTAGCGACGTATCCCCCAGCGCGGGTTGTGCGGCCGGCCGATTGGGTGGCGCAATTACCCCAAACCACTCGTGGGGGCCGGGCGAATTCAAGGGCAACCCATCTCATCTTGGCCAAGATCTGACAGCCAATCATTCCAAGTAAAGTCCAGCACAAACACCCAAAGCGCCTCTCCGAGTATAAAAACGCAAAATCCCCAGGCCGGCCGTCCCCCACCCACCCTCTGCGCCGACATCTGTGGCCACCAGCACGTTGACCTCGCCCCCCCTGAAGGCCTCCATCACGCGGCGCTGCCCCTGCAGGGTTCAGGGCCCCGGGTTCAAGGTGCAGGGTTCAGGATTCAGGGTTCAGGGGAAACAAACAGGGGGTGGAAAAGATGGCGAGTTGGCGTTTTGGGGTGGATTTAATACGATGGAGAGGTGGATGCGCACGTGGACAGCCCCAGAGACAACCTTGGCGAGTGCCCTGACAGCACAACACGCGCTTGTGGGCATAGCAAGATGATGATGATGAGACGAAATCCCGCAGCTGCAGCCTGCTGTGGTTGCCAAAGCGCACCACCTCCCGGCCGGCACAAACATGCGCGTTGGCCCCTGGCAAAAAGCTGCTGCTACTCCTGCTGCTGCTGCTTCGTTCCCGAGCAGGCCTGGCAGCAGCAGGCGGCGGCCTTTGCCAGAACAAATAACTGGGACTATGGTCCGGCAGCCCGTGCGCCCGCTGTTCCACCAGCCCGCAGCTTGCAATCTCGCCTCCTCAGCGCGCTTTTACCCGCATCTCTCTCACGGCCCCCAATGCAATGAATCAGGTTGGTGTGTCGCTTGGCGCGCACGATGGTTGGCCTGTCTTGTTCCCACAGCGTCCTGCGCGGCCAGCGACACACCACCACCAAAAGCACACATATACCCTCCCCCCTCCCCCCCACCCTACCT
>NW_014010209.1:0-5549 GCF_000611645.1 Monoraphidium neglectum
CCTACGCCATACAGACATGGAGGGTGCGGCCACCACCACCGCCAGGCTCAGACCCGGTGAGCCGCGAGGCGGGGTGCCCGTGCCCCCCAGTCAACATCAGCACACCCAGCTTGCGGCATACATGGCGAGCTGTGGGCTCTGGGCCAGACGCGCCCGGCGCGGCTGGACCGCGGCGGCGGCCGGGGCGGGGTGTGAGGGCGGCCTCCACGCAGCCCTTGGATGTCGAGGTGTGGTTGCAGCGCTCTCAGCACCAACTTGGGCCACGATGAACCTGTGAGCTGGTGCGTGTTCACACTCATGTTCTGACTGCGCGCCCCGCCTCGCGAGCCGCGCCCCAACCCCCCCACTATCCTCATCACGCGCGCGTGTGCGCTGCCGCAGCCGCCATCCACTCAACCCCTTTATTTGCAGCGAAAGTCCACCTCAGACAGCACCACGCGGAGCAAGTGGCGCCGCACCAAGCACGAGCGCACCCCGACCAGCGACGCCAGCGCCGCGAGCGGCGCGGCGGGCAGCGGCAGCGGCAGCGCCGGCGACGCGGGCGGCGGCGCGAACGATGCGTCGGGGACGCTGTCTGGGGCGGGCCTTAGCGGGGCTGGCGCGATCAGCGTTATACTGGAGGAGCTCCCGCCCAGCCCCGGGGCGGCGCGCGCCGCGGCCGTGGCGTCTTCGTCGCAGCACACCAGCAGCGGGCACCCGGAGGGGGAGCTCTGGTGGGTGGTGATCTGGGGGCTGATCAGGGGCCTCACCTGGGGTGCCATCTGGCGCTGATTTGGTAGCGCTGGCCACGGCTGGGCTTGTCCAGGCTCGACGCGCGCGCACACGTTCGAGGGCGGCGCGCGACCTTCCCCGACCTTCCGTCATCATCAGCAGGCTGCATCAGCAACCTTGGCATTTAATCAAACCCTTGATTTGCCTTGCTGACGGCCCCATTCATCCCTGGAGTGTGGGTATCCCACGCAACCACGCACGGCTCTCTCCCTCGCCGCAGGCTGGTGGTAGAGTACTGCGACGGCCGCACGCTTTCGGACGCCGCCCGCGACGGCCTCCTCGGCCGACGCGGCGCGCCCGACGCGCTGCGGCTGCTGACCGTGCTGCGCGGCGTGGCGGCCGGCATGGCGTACCTCCACAGCCAAAACGTGGTGCACCGTGACCTCAAGGCCAACAACGTGCTGGTGGCCAGCGGGGCCGCCACGGCGCTGGGATACAGGGCCAAGGCGAGGGCCGGCGGGGGGGAGCGAGGACCCGGGGGTGCGGGGCCTAGCAGCCTGGCTTCGTGCGTTGGCTTGCCACTGAGGAACGAGCAGCCGCGAAGCCGGGCGGGAAAGGAGCTAGGGGTGTGTCGCGAGGTCAATCGGCACCGTTCTGCCGAGAGGACGAGGCCGCCCTGCCAGCCGGCAAGGTTTTGGGCAATGAACCGCGGGCGATTTCGTGTCCGGGCGTCCATCAACCGCGGCGCGGCGGACCGCTGGCCTGCGCCTGGCCGCGTGGCGGAGCCATGCTAGGCGCGGGCGGTGGGGCGGAAAGAGTGCGCACCTTCTGCTGTCTGCCCGCGTGCCCGCTGCCGACCGCGCACTGCGCTCCCCTCGCGTTGCTCCTCCTCCTGCTCTGTGTGGTGTCCCCAGGTGACCGACTTTGGCCTGAGCCGCATGATGGGTGAGGGCCAGACACACCGCTCCACCAGGACAGTCGGCACGGTGAGGGTGCGGGGGGGGGGGGTGGCGTTGACTGGGTGGGGCATGAGGTGTTGGGGAGGGTGTGCCAGATGGGCGTCGATGACGAGCGCGTGCTTTATTGATTGGGGGCAGGGATCGAAGTAAGCAGGGGAACTGGATTGAGGTGAATTTTGGAGTCACCAACGGTTTTTTGAACACACCCAGGGTGCCAGCTATGCTGCTGCACAGGTCCGTTGCGGGTCAACCGGCCGCCATCAGCTCCCCACCAGCCCCCCAACATTGCATCTTCCTCATGCCCCCCAGATCACGCACATGCCGCCGGAGCTGCTGCGGTTCGGCCAGCTCAGCGCCGCGGGTGACGTGTACGCCTTTGGCATCATCATGTGGTGAGCGCTTCAAGGGTCAAACCGGTATCCTTCAAGCTGCTTGCTGCAAGCCGCATGGACATGTTTACACTCAGGCTCGTGCGCAGGGATGTGACTTGTCCCCCCGGGGGTGGTCAAGGATTTAACAGGACACCACGGGCTGTGCTGCGCCAGCAAGCCCAACGCATGGAGCCGCTGTTCTCAGCTCTCGTCAAAGGGGCCCCCTCCTCTCGTACCACCCCCCCCCCCCAACAAAACAGGGAGGCGTTCACGGGGGAAAGCGCGTTCAAGGGCATGCACTATGGGGAGGTGCGGTCGCGTGTGTATGTCTTTGTGCGCGCATCAGGGGGGCTTTCAGGTCACCTGAGTCAACCCAGCCCGGGCCCAGGCCCTGTGTCCGCCACGGCCCGCGCCCTCCCCAGCTTCTTGCCTGACTCCTTTTGGGGCTGCCAGTCCTTTTGATCTTTTGCCCCCAAATCCCAATCTGCCCGCTGCGCGCACCCCGGCGACACAGCCCCACTGAATGCACCCACGAACGTGCCAACCTTTTGCCCATTTCTGCCACCGTCGCCGCCCCCCACCCCCCTCCCTGCTGCAGGTGGTGGAGCACGTGCTGCTGCGGGGCTCGCGGCCGCCGGTGCTGCCGGTCATGCCGCAGGCCTACGCCAAGCTCATGACGCGCTGCTGGAGCGCAGCGCCCGGGGACAGGCCGACCTTTGACACAGTGCTGCAGGTGAGGGGGGGCGGGGGCCGCGGCGCGGCGCGCCGCTACCAGCGAGGCGATCGAAGAGCGCGCGTTTGCAAGTGTGGATGCGCGAACGCGTGCGTGCCTTGCGTCCGCACAGCACAGTGCACGTATGCAAGTGAGCGAGCGTGCACGCATGCGGCCATGCGTGCTTCTGATGGGACGCGGCTTCGACATGCGTGTTGTGCCAACGTTGGGGCACCATGGTTCGGCCCTCGCCCTCCCCTCGCACCACTCCGTCCCGCCAAAGCCAGACACGCCGCCGTGCCGCGGCGCCGACCGCCGCGGCCCCCCCTCCTCCCAGGTGTTTGACCTCATGCTGAGGGCGCTGACTGCCAGCACCAGCAGCACACGCAGCACACACAGCACACACAGCACACGCAGCGCCTCCACCACACAGCCCAGCGACATCCAGCCGGCGACCGGGGACGGCGGCGGCGCGGCGCGGGGCGCGCAGCCGCTCTAGTCGGGCGAGATGCCGGGGGTGGAGGACATATGAGGGTGGCGCGGGGCTGAGGCACTCGGGCGTTGAGCCGGGGTCGCCGCCTCGCCCTGGTCAGCGGCCGCCTCTGCTGCTTGGGTGGGGCCCGTGGCCCTCTGCAGGGCGGGGGGTTGCATGCATCTGCCAAGACACGTGTGCTTTTGGGCTGGTCATGCTAGCACTACTGGCTGCTGGGTGGCAGCGGGGGGACTGACTGGGGATGCATTCAGCTGGCAAGTCCCATCACAATCGGTTCGTGGGCCTGATACTCGGTTCGGTCTCATGCGTGTATTGTCATGCAAAGTAGGGGAGGGGGGAATCTTCACGGCCACTGCCGCTTGCGTGCGGCTTGCCTCAGATACACCATGAGGCACTGCCATCCCGCAGGGCCGCCACTCCGGCCGTTTTTTCTCCTCTATGCTTCGCATTTCCCGAGCTGTACTGAGCACTTGAGGGTGGGTGGTTTTCACTCAGCTTGCAGCAACCAACCGCTCTTCCCCCACCGGTTCTGATCTGCCGGTGGCGTTGCATGAAGTGCCGGTGGCGCTCGCGCCGATTTCTGGCCACTTGTGCCAAGAAGGGACTTGCGCACTGGGTCGGTCGGTCGTGACCAAAGCACGGCAGCGGCCCGCCCCCTGCGCCGCCACCCCTGCTTCACGGGGGATGCGGAAGGGCACGGCCGGCTGCTGCTGTGCACTTCACTGCTCTGCACTTCCTTCCAGGTTTCTTCAGACGGATTCTGCTGCAGCTCATGCATGGCCGCTTAGGAGGGCGTGCGGCCACGCACCTCTTCTCTACCCACCATCCCGCCTGCCCGCATCAATTCCCCAGCCCCACCTGTAAGCGGTTGCGCCCTGCCACCATCTCCAGCTAGGCGTATGTGCACCTTCATGTGTGTAAGCACTGATGACTGGAGCCTTGAGCGAACACGCATCGCTCTTGACTCATCCAACACAACGGCACTGGGCCGCAGTGCCACCTCGTGCTTTGGCGCACCAGACGAGTGACGGGCGCAGCTGCTCGTGCTGACACCAGGCAAACAGGTCAGCGCCGCCAAGCCTGCCGGTCATCACAAGGATAGACGCAGTGCCTTTGCCTGACCCATCGCAATCGTCATCACCGAAAGCCTTCCGAGGCGATCATAGATCATCCCCGCTGATGTTCTCGGGCCTAAGCTCTCTCAGAAAGGACGAAAAGAAGGAGCCAACATCTCAGAACAAGGCTCTGCAGGATTACCTCAAAAAGTACACATCTGATGGGGCAGATGATGGCGAAAAGAAGAAGAAGCGCAAGAAAAGGCCGAAAGCGGAGCAAGGTGGCGCTGTGCAGATCGTAGACGCTGATCTGACAGGCTTTGAGGCCGTGCAGGCGGCCGCGGAGCGCAAGCGTGCAGCGGCGGCACGCGGCGGGCCGCCTGTCGCGGTCGATGGCAGCGACGAAGAGGAGGCAGGTGCGCGCTGTGGTATGTCATGGCACGCTGCATGCTGCACATTGAACGAAGGTGTATATCGAGTCCAGCGATACCGCTGTGAGAGGGGGCCATGCCGAATGCCTGCAAATCAACAAACGAGGGCTGCACGTGGCGGCGGGCGCCACTCACATTGCTGTTGTGTGCCGGGCCCCGTTGCAGCCCCCTCCACGTTAAAACGCCCTCCCCGCCGCAGAGGCTCCCACCATTGCCAACCCTGAGGAGCTGGAGATATACCGGCTGCAGCAGGAGAAGGTGCGGCGCAGGCAGGAGGGAATGCCGGAGCGCAATTGACGGGGGGTGAATCGCCCACCGCTCATCTACTGCTGCTTTTCACTGCTGCAGCGGCAGCCAGCAGCACCTTGGGTTGGACATGCGGCGAGCAACTCGGCCGTTGGTGGGCACTCGCCCTGCGCGCGGCGCAGCAGTTGGGTGCGAAATGAGGGGGTTGAAGGGCAGGATGTTGCTGAAGAGCAGCTATCATTGCGGCTGCGTGGCCTTGGAAAAAACGGCGATCCGAAACCTCTCGGCCTTTTGCAGGCCAAACGTTTCTTTGAGAAAGAGAAGGACGGCCGCGGCTGGGAGGCGGTGAGGGCCGGCGGGGCGCGCAACGGTGGCGGCGGGGACGCGTCGCCGCCCCGGCGCGGGCGGCGCGGCAGCCCGAGCGCGTCGCCACCGCGGCGGGCGCGGCACGACACGCCCGACGCCTCCCCCCCGCGGCGGGCGGCGGGGCGTGGCGGCAGCCCGGACGCATCGCCCCCACGACGGGCGCGGCACGACAGCAGCCCGGACGCGTCCCCACCGCGGCGGGGGG
>NW_014010209.1:5861-6751 GCF_000611645.1 Monoraphidium neglectum
GGGGGCGCAACGGTGGTGGCGGCGGCGGCGGCGGCGGCGGCAGCGACGCCTCGCCGCCCCGGAAGCGGCGGCACGACTCCGACGATGAGTCACCGCCGCGCAAGCGGCCGCTAGCGGCGGTTGGGGCAGGGGCCGCTGCACGGCGGCAAGACAGCAGCCCTGATGCGTCGCCCCCGCGCCGGGCGCGGCACGACAGCCCAGCGGCGGGCCCACAGCGGCGCGCGCGGCACGACAGCAGCCCGGACGCGTCGCCTCCGCGTCGGGGGCGGCATGACAGCAGCCCGGACGCATCACCGCCTCGGCGGGGGGCGACGCAGCAGCAGCAGCAGCAGCAGCGGCAGCAGCAGCAGCCTGGGCGCTCGAGGCAGCGGCACGACAGCAGCCCGGAAGCATCCCCCCCGCGCCGCGCAGCGGCGGACGCTTTGCCTCCACGGCGGCCGGCAGCGCCAGGGGGCGGCGGTGGTGGCAAGCTGGTGGGCGGCCTGGTAACTGCTGAGAAGCTGGCGCAGGATGCTGAGCGGATGAAGGCAGAGGCGGAGGAGGCGCGGTGAGCCGGGGACTGCCCTGGAAGATGTGGTGCAGGGCGATGGGCACGGGTGCACGCATGCAGGGCTGCTGCCTTGCTGCAGGGGTCCTGCGGCGGCACCGGCATGGAGCAGGGGGGGCTTGCGTGATTTTGCGCCCGCGCGCTGCGTGATTTTGCGCCCGTGCGCAGCGCCGGCGAAATCCCGCCTGACGTGCTGGCCTCAAGGGCCGCGCTCAACATCTGTTTTTGTCAGCCCAGCCCCAAGCCAGGCTCTGATTGCCGCACCACGGCGGTGCTACCCCAACCCCCTGACATTCCCATCCAGAGTCCCCAACACCCCCTGCCCCTGCACTCCCTCCCCCTG
>NW_014010208.1:0-6435 GCF_000611645.1 Monoraphidium neglectum
CCCCCCCCAAAACCTCCCTGCCCAAATCCTTTCCAGTACTGGCTCATCCGCAACAGCTGGTCCTCCATGTGGGGCAGCAATGGTTACATCAGGATGAGGCGCACAGGGGGGGACGGCAACGACTGCGGCGTGCTGACAGACCCCGTTGTGGCCATACCCAACCCAGAGGACGCGGCTCTCGCGGCAAAGCGCATGGGCCGCAGGTCGGTGTGGGCTGTGCCGCGCCTGACCAAGCCTGCTGGTGTGCTGGGCAGGAGCTGAGCAGGTCGAAGGCGCGCGTCAGCAGTGCCCGAGCCCTTTTGCTCCACGTGCGCACGGATGCCACAAGGCGTTGAGTATGCACTGCTGGCTTTGGCTGTGGGCGTCTGCCGCATGGACCACTGTAGCCCGTATCAATGTACCCTGTGTACGCCTGAAGCACTCGTGCGACGCCGGTCCATGGAGCGCACGTGCGCCCACAGCCGGTTTGTATTGCTTGCCTGTATGTTCTCTAATCACTGCTTTGGCTTTGCAAGGCGGTGCTGTAAATTAGTCATGTGCCTCGGCGTGGTGTTGCGCTCCACTGTCTGCAGAGGTTAGCAATTATGGTACCTCACAGCTGAGATAGTGGCACGGCTCTACCGAGTCCCGGTGGAACAGGCAGGGGTACCCCGCTTGCTCTGCCCGCTGTGCTGCTTGCAGAAAGAAGCACACGTGCAACGACAGGCCCCCTTGTTGTCAGTGTGCCGGGATTGGTCGCCTACGACTCCAAGGCAGTTGAAGTGAAGGCAGGTAGGTGGATCATCCCTACAGACGTGCAATTGTGGTCTCATAAGGGTCTGCCATGCCCCACCTTTCGCAGTTGACACAATGCACGCGGCTTGGTCTCATGCACCAGCAGAGCGCCAGGACGACAGGGACTGGCGCGCCTCTCTCCACACAGCATACGTAATTGGAGCCCCTCATCCCAGATATGACGGTGCGCGATACCTGTGAACACAAATGAAGTGGAGCAAGCAGTGACACGTTTGCAAGTGACTTGCAAACGTGCCACGAGATCGATCAAATCACGACTTTTGTGTTATATATACATTATAAGAGCAACAAGTTTCGCACCATGTCGCTGCTGTGGGGCCTGCGAGGCCCGCACTTTAATGCAAACTGTGGGCCAGCGTGCCGCAAGCAAGGGTGTTTGGCGGTGCGGGCAACTCCGGAGAACCCTCAGGTGTGAATGTGATCGATGTTAAGGCGTGGCACAACGCCTGGATGATTACGCGGCCGCGAAGCAGCACAGCAGAGCCGTCGCAGTGTGCATCGACAGATGCGCACCGTTGTGCACGAATGTGCACAATGCTGTAGGTGCCCATTGCACCTGCAGCAAGGACAACAATTCAAACCAACCACTTTACGCACTTCCACAGACATCCACTGTCGATGCTATCGTGGGCACGGGGCAGCATGCCGGGCTCCCTCTGCCCGACCGTGACGGCGGGCGCAGCGCCAGCACCAGCGGCAGCGCGGCGGGGCGCAGTGTCCCGGGCGAGGAGCGCAGGCCACGCATCCGCCTGCGCCGGCCAGGACCCCAGGACTGGCTGGTGCTGCTGGATGAGGCGTCGCTGCTACCCAGCTTGAGCCAGGTGTGTGCGGCTGATGTGCGCTGTAATTGGCTCACTCTATAGGCAGCAGCGTGATGCAGGCGACACCCGTGCGTGGGGCACAAGGTACACTTTCTTTGATTGCAGATGCTCATCAACCCCCCCAATCCTTGTGTTGCATTGCAGACCATCCAGCAGCAGCACGCGCAGGAGTCGTCAGTCCAAGATGGCAGCCCGGACAGCGACGGCGTGGCCCAGGATGCGGCAGCATCGGCCTCGTCGGCCGCCATGCAGGCAGGCAGCCTGGGGGAGCTTCTGTCCCACATCGGTGACCTCGGCGGCGCGCAGCAGCTGGGCCCTGGGGATTTAGCGCGGGCACTCGTTGCGGCGGCACGGCTGCCGCCAGCTGCCGGGCAGGATGAGCGGCTTGCTTTCGAGCGTACGTGCCGGCAGCTGCTGGCCAGGGCGGCCGAGCTGGGCCACCACGCCCTGGGCCCCTCGGGCCAGGCCGCGCTGATCCACAGCGCCGCGCTGCTGCAGCGCCGCGCAGCGGGAGACTGGCGGGGCGCCGCGCTGGCTGCGGCGGAGGCGTTGGGCCCCAGCCTGCCCCTTGCCAGCATGAGCGAGCTCACTCGGTGAGGCACAGGGGCGGGCTGGTTACCCAGCCTGGGGCGGGGAGAAGGTTGAAATCCAGGCATGAGCGCGGAATGCGCATTGCTCAATGGCCGACAAATGCGTTGGAACAGTGCTGCTGCGGGTGCGCTTTTGTGCGAAGATGTGCTTCACGCCTGTTGGTGGCTCCCGCATGGTTGTGCACCACTCCTGCCCTCAGCTCCCTCCGATCTCACCCCAAACTAGGGTCATATGGGCGCTGGCAACTCTGCGCGCCGCTCCCCCTGCCGCCTGGCTGGACGCCTTCTGCCGCGCCTCTCAATCGCACTTCCATGAAGCCCGGCCGCGCCAGCTGTCGCTGACCGCCTGGGCGCTGGCGCGGCTGGACCATGCGCCTGGCGGGCCCTGGCTGTCGGCCTTGCTTGAGGAGAGCGAGCCGCTGCTGGGGGCTGCTGCGGGCCGTGACTTGGCCGGGCTGGCCTGGGCCCTGGGGACATGGAGGTGCGGCGGCTCTTGACGGGCACCTTTGGGGGGAGGGTGGTCTTGGGGCCGGGCAGCTGGGGTGGTCCTGGGGACAGGCAGGACGCGCAGGTGGCTTGGCGGCTCGAGGTGCCCAGCAGCGCTGACATGGGCGCACACGTTGCTGTTTTGCTGTGCCGAGCGACCGTCTGCCGCGTCTGTTCAGGGACTTGATTCTGCCCTCCCCTCTGCTCTGCACGTCACCCCAACCGACGCAGGCGTCTGCTGGGCCCCCTCCCTGACTCGTGGCTGGCCGCCCTGTACGCCGCCACGGCCTCCCTGCTGCCCACCCTGCCGGCGCCAGCCCTGGGCCAGCTGGCCTGGGGCCTGGGGAACATGGGCGCCGCGCCACCAGGTCCGTGGCTGGACGCACTCGCAGCCACAGCAGCGCGGCGCAGCGGCGGCCACGCAGCTGCCGCCATCACCCCCACCACCCCTAATGCGGGCGCCGACTTGCAGGGCGCGGAGGCTAGCGGCGGCGAGGGCGAGGGCAGCGGCGAGGACAGCGGCGGGTCTTTGAGCGGGCTGCAGGTCGTGAACGTGATGTGGGCCCTGGCGCAGTGCCGCCACCGCCCCGCGGAGGCCGACATGGCCGCACTCATGGCGGCCTCGCGGCCGCTGGTGATGGCACCCGGTGCGGGGTGCTCCCCGACAGACCTGTCTACGCTGGCGTGGGCCGCGGGGCGGCTGGGGTGGCTGCCCCAGGAGGCCTGGCTGGACGACTGGCTGGCCGCCTCTGAGCGCCTTATGCTCGGGGGCCGCTTCAAGGGCAGCCACTATGCGACGGCGGCGCTGGAGCTGGGGCGGTGGGGGCTCACACCGGTGGCAGGCTGGCGGGACGTTTTCTTCCG
The DNA here is from genome assembly GCF_000611645.1 of Monoraphidium neglectum. Taxonomy (NCBI): domain Eukaryota; kingdom Viridiplantae; phylum Chlorophyta; class Chlorophyceae; order Sphaeropleales; family Selenastraceae; genus Monoraphidium; species Monoraphidium neglectum. Next base: position 3,557 of record NW_014010208.1, read on the forward strand.
CAGCAGCGCTGCAAGGTGGGCACTGCTACGTTTTGTCTGGTTGGGGTTACGCCCGGCCGACACTGCCGGGCAGTGCGAAGGCGTCGCTGGGCGCTGCCGGGTGCGGTGCGGTGCGGTGCGGTGCGGTGCGGCTGATGTCGATGTTGGTTGGTCTGCAGGCAGCAGAAGCTCAGCGCGTGCCGGCAGTCCTCAGTCCGCCACAGCTGGCCCTGACTCGCCTTCCCCGCTGGGTGACCGCCACTGCAGGCTGCAGCTGTTCACGGCGCGCCAGCTGGGCACGCTGCTCTGGGGCGTGGGCCGCATGGCCGCGCCGGTGCCGCACTCCTGGCTGCAAGGAGTGGTGGGGGCGGCCGCGGATGCGCTGCCCGGGGACGCGCGGGGTGACGACGTTGGACGGCTGCTGGGAGGGCTCGCGCAGGCGCAGCCGGTGCTGCCGCCGCCGTTGCTGCAGGCCAGCAGTGGCGTCGGCGGGGGCGGCGATACCGGCGAGGACCCTCTGAGCGACGCGCTTGGCGGCTGGGCGGTGACCGCTGAGGCGTCCGTGACGGGAGCGACAGCGCAGGCGCGACATGCCCGCCCCGCGGGCATCACCGTGTGGGCTGCTGACAACAATGGCGCCGTCAGACGGCTGCTGTTGGCGGCCGCGCCGCTGCTTAGCGGCTGCGACGCGCGCAACCTGGTCACGGTCGCTGAGGCCGCTGTGCTCCTTGGGGTGGCGCCGCCTGCAGCGTTTGCATCTGCGCTTGAGGCAGCTGTCGAGCGACTGCAAGCCAGGAGGCGGCTGGCTAAGCCAGACCAAGCAGCGTTGGCCGCGGCGACTCAGCAACTTGCAGCCCTGGGGCCTCGGCAGTAGAGTTGAAGATCCGTTGCTGTCAGGCAGTGGGTGACATGCTGCCCTGAACATTGTGCCGATGGATTCAACTGCACAAAAGGTGTTTACACAGGAGGTATCTTGTTTTCACAGCTGCACACAGGTGCAGCCCCCCGGTAATCTGAACCGCGCCGTGGTGCCGGGCAGGCAGGTGGAGCGCTCTGTGCACCGCCCAAATCAGCGGGCCGTCAGCCCTGCGCAGGGCCCGTCATCAGGCGAGCAACGGGCCACATAGCAGGCAGGCGGCACGCCGGCTGGCGGGGGACATGGGCCATCAGTAAGGCTATCTTCATGGCTACAGCCGACACAAGCTGGCGATCAGCGCAGACGATGGGCCACCGCACTGGTTGGCTGCGCCGGCGCTCGACTCTGTTGCTTAGGGCAGCACCGCCTGAGAATCCTCTGCGCAATCCGATGACCAACCCTAAAAACTCTTTGGGGACACAGCACCTTCCCGGCGCCCTCCCAGCGGGCAGAGGCCACGCCTGCCCCTGTCTTGTCGCTGGGCCCCCCTGTGTCGGCACTCTCGGCTGGGCCACACGTCCTCCAACACGCCCTCTGAGGTCTGGCATGCAGCGCTCTAGGCCTTGAGCTGGTACCTGGGAGGCAAGAGCAGGAGGGGAAGCAGGAGAAGCGCGCGCGCGTGTGTGCGTGTGCGTGTGTGTGTGCACGGGCGTGTATGTGTGTAAGTCTATGTGAGTGAGACATTGGCTAAGCGTCGAGCCCTGTGCATATCAGATGTGCGGCTGACGGCAGCGCGTGCGACAGCAACAGCGCGGGGTTAAGGAGCGGGCTTGACACCAGCGGCCCCACTTGTTTTTGACTCCACCCAGCACCCCTTGCATAGGGCGCAGCCGCAACTTGTTTTGGTAATGGTCGGCGCCACTGACCCTCTTGCCCTCTCATGTGTGCCTCATTCCCTTCCTCGCCCATTCAGAGGGGTGGGGCACCCTGAAATTCCCCCCTCACTTGTCCTCCTTGCCGATGACCTTCTGCTCAAACACCTCGCGCGCGATGGCAAAGCCCATCTGCAGGGCCACGTCAGGGCGCAGGAAGTAGGTCTTGGGCTGCATGTTGGTCATGATCTCAGCCCTGGGGACGGGGGGGGGGGGGCAGAGGAGAGTGAGGAGAAGGGGGAGAGGCGAGGAGGGTGTGGGGCAACGGGACTAGTTGAGAGTTGCGACCACTGCCGCTCCCAATGCGCACAGTCCCAGCCCGCTGTATGGTGCGGCCCTCGCGTCCTGCATGCCGTACTGATAGTGCCAGGCCACACAGCCAGCCCCCCGGGCCTCCAGGCCAGCGCAGCTGGGGTGCAGCCCCCCCCCCCCTCGCAAAAGCCGTGGCTGGCGCACCACTTGGACATGAACACGTCGCCCTTGCGCTTGACCTCGCTGGCCATGGCGTCCATGATGATGGGGTAGCGGTAGATCAGGTTGGCAAAGGCCGTGGACAGCCCAAAGTCGTGGCCGTACAGCTCCACCCAGCGCCGCTGGTAGCGCACAGTGTTGGCAGCCGAGTAGTCGCCCGCCTCGCGCATCTCCAGGAGGGTCTGGGCCGCGGCCTGTTCGGGGGAGAATGTGTGTTGGGGGGGGGTGAGGGGGAAGGTTGCGGCGAGGAGCAGCGTTGAGCCCTCAGCAAGAGGGGGCGGCAGCCTTGTGTCTTGGGGGTGCACTCACAAGAACAGAGGGCCGCCTATCAGCCTAACCCACCAGCCGCGCGGGGCTCAACCACACAGGGCCGCGCCGCCGCGCACCTTGCCGCCCATCATGGCGGTGTGGATGCCCTCGCCCGTGAGGGGGTCGATGTGGCCGGCGGCGTCGCCGATGATGAGCAGCGCGTCGTCGTAGGTCTTCTTCACGCCCTGGCTGCCCAGGCGCAGGCTGGCGGCGCGCATGCGCTCGATCTTGGGGTTGGGCCCCAGGGCTGCGGCGATGAAGGGGTCCTTGGTGATGGCATCGTTGTGCAGCCGCGCCAGGTCACTCCTTGGGGGGGGAGGGCCGGGGGGCAG
>NW_014010207.1:0-6429 GCF_000611645.1 Monoraphidium neglectum
CCCACCCACACACGCACGCACGCACGCGCACGCGCACCACCTACCCCCACATTCACACGCGTGCAGGCGCCCGTGGTGCAGCTGGAGGAGGGCGAGCGCAGGTTCTGCCAGCAGTGCGGCCGCTTCCATGAGCTGGACGCGTTCGACGAGGGCAAGCGCAGCTGCCGCGAACGCCTCGCCCGCCATAACACTCTGCGCCGCAAGGATTCAGGCCCGCAGGACAAGCCGGTCGCGGGCGCGACAGCGGAGGCGGCCGCACCAGCGACCGCGCCGGCGGCGGCGACGGCGCCGGCGGCGGCGGCGGCGCCGCCGACGGCCATGACGGCGGCACGGCGCAGCACGGGCACGGGCGCGGCCAGGGCCGCCGCCGCAGCAACACGTGCCCCGCGGGCCGACGACGACGCAGGCGCGGCCTCTCCTGTGGGGACCGCCATCGACGGGGCGCCCTCTAAGCGGCAAAAAGGCAGCAGCACCAGCAAGGCTCCCTTGGCACCCAAGCACGGGCCCACGGCCAAGCCGACGGCCCCGGTGGTGCCACCCGCTGCCGCGCGCAGCGTTCACACCAGCATGGCAGCCGCGCGGCGGCCCGCCGCTGAGTCAGCTGAGGTTTCACCCTCCGCGGCCCACACGCGCCTACGCAAGCGCCGCCGCGCCGCCGTGGCCGCGCCAGGGGCCATCCCAGCCCCAGCGGTGGGGCCCAATGCGGCGAGCGATGCGGCGCCCGCCGTTGCGCTGGGGGCGGCCATAGAACGCGCCAGCTCTAGCGGCACCGCAGCCGCTTCGGCCGCATTAGCGGCCTCGTTCGAGCACGCAGCGGCGACCCCTTTGGACGCCGCAGCCACAGCCTCGCCTGCGGCGGCACCCGGCACGCCCGTGCCTGCGGCCGCACAGCACGAGGCGCCCACCCACAGCCGCGCGTCGAGCGCCCTTGCCGCGGCGGCCAGCGGACCCTCCTCTGCTACAACAGATTGGCCGTCACCACGCCTGCAGGCCGCAGCTGCTGCTGCAGCAGCAGCACCAGCAGCGGCGGCGGCATGTGCGGCAGCGGCTGCGCCTGCGCTCGGGGCCGCCGATGTGCGGGTGCAGCCCCAGGCGAGCGTTGCTCTGATGATGCTGCCTTGGCAACAGCAACAGCAGCAGCAGCAGCAGCAGCAGCAGCAGCAGCAGCAGCAGCAGCAGCAGCAGCAGCAGCAGCAGCAGCAGCAGCAGCAGCAGCAGCAGCAGCAGCGAGCAGTGCAGGTGGCTGAGGTGGGCGAGCCTGTCCCAGTGGCTGGGCCTGTCCCTTGCACCTGGCTAGACTCCTGCACCCCTCTCAGCCCCAGCCACAGCCAAGCCACGACTGGAAATCAGTGGTGGGTGGCGGGCAGCATCCATCCCCAACAGCAACAGCAGCAGCAGCAGCAGCAGCAGCAGCAGCAACAGCAGCAGCACCAGCACCAGCAGCACCAGCAGCAGCTGGATGCGCGGCTGTTGCTATGGCAGCAGGAGCAGCTGCTGCAGTGGCGCCACCAACTCGAGCAAGTGCACACGTTGTTGCACTCGCAAGCAGGATGGCAAGGGGCGAACGCGCACGCCAACGCTCCGCTGCAGCTGCAGCTGCTGCGGGAGCCGCCGTCGAACGGCAAGGTGTGGCCCTCCGCGGGCGCGCAGGGGAGCAGCAACATGGCATGGCACGCGGCTGCGGCCGCCGCTGCCGCAAACGCCGCCCGCACGCAGGCTGTGGCGACTGGCTCCGTGTGCGGCGGCGACGGCGCCGCTCTCGCCGACTTGATGGGCCCCCAGCAGACGCAGTGGCGGGTGCAGGCGCAGGCGCACACGCAGGCGGCGATCTGCTCTGTTTTCGATCAGGATCTGATTATGTATGGCGACACAGCTGTCCAGGGAGGTCCTCAGGCAATGAGGTGCGGTGCGAAATGCGCCCGGCTGCTCTGGTTATTCCTGGCTACGAGACCCTCCTGGCTGTGAAGGGCACAGGCCAGCCGCCCCCACGCACTTGCCCTGCTGCCATGCACCATTCACAAGAAGCCTGCCGCAGCCGCACCACTCGCTGCTCTACACCCGTGGAACTCCTCGACCAATGCAGTCTCAACCCCAACCGCGTCCGCTTCGCCCTGCTTTTGCAGGCGCAGCCAGCCGGCGCCGCCCATTGACCCCTTCCTGGACGTCATGCTCGACGAGTGGGCGGATGCACTCGAGCGCGCCCCTCCCGCCACCCACGCGGCGCCCCCGGCGCTCTCGTTCGCACAGCCGCACACGCAGCCGCAGCCACAGCCACAGCCGCCCTGGCCGGCGGGCATCGGCGCGTCTGGCGCGTTCAGCAGTGGCGGCGGCGGCGCTGCCGCTGGCGCCGCCGCCTCGGCCTGGCAGGCGGCGCCGGAGGTTCGGGGGGCCCAAGGTGGCCGTGTGGCTGCGGCCGTGGCTGACCTGGCGGTTTCAAACGACGAGAGCAACAGCCAGGTGTTTGCGGCCGCTGAACTGGCGGGACTGCCCAGCCTGCGCACCCTGATTGCCAGCGGCAGCAGTGCCGCGATGGCGGCCAGCGGCCCGGCGCACGTCGCGGCGCCTTTCCCCGAGGTGACACCCGAGTGACGCCTTGGCGCCCCTCCTTTCCGCTGTGCTTGCGCTCGCGCTGACCTGTCTTGATCTGTCGTTTTGATCCAGATTGCCCCGCCTGTGGCCTCACCGGTGCCTGGGACGCGGCCGCCCGAGACTTGACCGCACCCGGCGTCGCCTCACCGCCGCAGGCGCCTGCGTTCCCGGAACGCTGGCGGGCCGGCCCCCAGCTGGGACCAGCGCGCCATGACGGAGCCCTCTCCACCCCGTGGTGGCCGCTCTGACATCCCCAGGAGCCAACGGCGCCTCGTTTGGCCTCGCAAGAGCTGAATGTTATTCAGGGGTATGTAGGCAATGTATTGCTTTCGCGTGCCGCGCTGCAAGCTGCCATGTGGCCAGTCGTACAAGGCCCTCCATCATATCCGTCGGCGCTTGCGCAGGGCGCCTGGCGCTGCCGGCGCCCCCAAGCCCCAAGCTCCCCCCAAGCATATGCTATGGTGTCCGCGCCCTCATCGGTGGTCGCCACCACGCCACGCACTGCACTGGTTGCGCGCGTGCGCGCCGCCGATGAGCGGCGCGCACGGCGATGCTCGCCCCCGCCTTTCTTTTGCGAGCGTTTGCGGGCTCGGTGGTTCTACCAGGGCTCCGGTAGAGCCCAAGAACGCCCCTCCCTTGCCGTTGCAGATTCACCTACACCTCCACTCACTTAGTTGAAGCGCCGCCTGTTACGCCAACGGCCCCGCCGCTGCCCTTGGCGCCCGCGCACCCCCGACGACGGGCTTGCGGCGGGGCCAGGGATCCCCTGACACCACACGCTTTGGCCCCGTTTTGCGGTCTGCGCACGCACACGGGGACGCACACATGCATGTACGACAGCCCAACTGTCAGACTCAAAACGACCCTACAAGCAAGCCTTTTCAACTCAGTCATTCCAATCACATAGCGACGCCCACCTGCCAGCCACCCTTGACTGCAGCCCTGCCATACTCTCAGCACGCAGTGCGGGCAAGCCGCCTGCCCCAGGCTCGCTGCCTGCCTGCGCCGCGTGCATCCAGCACTGCCCCTCGCCCGCCGGCCCGCGCCCGACTCACGCCCGCCGCGTCGGCTTACTACTTGCACTGAGGCGATCCCTCCCAGCTGTCGCGGCGCCACTTTGAACCAGCTTCCTTCCTGCACCCGCCTGCCGCTCCCTCGACGGATGCGCACTTGGCAAGCGCGCTGCCCCCTTGCCGCACACCCCTGCAGCAAGACTCCGGGTCCGCTCGTGGCCTGTGGTAGGGCCAGGGCGGCCGGCCTCATGCGCGCCGCTGCAGCCCAGCAAGCTCACTGGATCCCCAACCGCCCGTCAACCTCCGCTTTCCACGCGCTGCGCCCACCGTCGACCGCGCGGCTGGCGGCTGCTTGCGCAGCCGCCTGTGCGAGCGGTGCGGCGAGCGGGCGGCGCGCCCGCGTGCGCAGGCCCAGGCGCGCAGCGCTCGGCAACAACTTACTCCGCCGCGCTCCGTCCGGCTGATCGTACCTTTGTCGGCTGGTCCCGCCGTGCACGCCTTGACGGCTTTCAAGGCCTGCGGCCGCCTTGCATAGCCAACATGGGGCGTGACAGGGCACGCTCGGCTTCTCTGAAATTCCTGGCGCACATTTCCGCACTGCCCCGCCCGGTCCCGCCCCTGCTTGCTTGCCGGTTTTGTGCCTCTGAACGCGCTTGCTTACTACCGTCTCCCGATGCGCACCCACCCTGTCTGACACAACCTCCATTCCCTGTATTTGAGCAAAGCGCCGGGATGTAGTCGTCACGCACAGGTGCGCGCCCATGGGCCGTGCGCCGAGCTGCGCTGACGCTCAAGCCATCAAGTGTTGCTTGTGGCAGCCGTTGCATATCCAGGTCCCTGCTGGCGCCAGCCCCAGCCGACAAGCGCTGCTTCAGACCTGCTGCTTTTTACACCATCAGAGCAAAGCAAGCATTCCTTGAAAACATTTGTCACGCCTTCATGGCATGTACGCCGGCACATAGCATTAGGCATGAAGGGCCTGCCTCTGCCAAATCTTACTGTCGCCCACCAGGGAGCGCGGGCCCCACAAACACCTGTGCGCGTGCGCGCCTTCCAGCTTCTTTCCAAGCGGCGTCGAGCGCGCGGGCCGCTCTCTGTCACAATAAGCTCCGCTTCCCGGATTGCCGGCGAGCGTGTCTCCATACTGCGTGTCAATCGAGTGCGTGTGCTGCTGTGGCGTTCGGCGCACGCCCCATCGTGCTGCTGCCCCAAGCCGCGCCACGGGCATGTCGCATCCACGTCCGCCCGGCTAGGCATCGTTCCCGGCCCCAGGGCTAGCGTTGCGCCGTCAGGCGGGCCTGCGCGCGGCTGCCGGCAGGGCCCAGCCGCTCAGCTCTGCGGACGGCGCACACCCCTCGGGCGTCGCTCATTTGTCAAAGAACTTGCAAGATCGAGATCGGCTCTGCCCTGTATGCGTATGGGCCGCGCGCCTCGCCGCCCGGCTGGGTGCTCCGCACCGATCAGTCCCCCGGCCTGCAGAGCGCTGCCATGCCCGACCGTGCATCGTGCGCCGACGTTGCCTCTGCGGACCCTGCTGTCCATCAGGGCAAGCCTGCTCCTGGCACACGCGCGCGCGCGCGCGCGCCGTGCACATTGATTTGCATGACCCGAAGCAACAAACTTGTGCTGCCAACATCATAATGGCGGCTGATCGCGGCGCTCCCGCGCAGCCCCAAACCATCCTTCCCACCCTCCTACGCCCCACGCCTTTGACCAGTTTTGACCGCCCTTCGTGCGAGCCGAGGCAGGCTTCCTACGCTGTGGGGCATTAGAGGGGGCGCTTGTACTTGGCACCTGCTGCCCCTCGGCCCACGCATCCGACTGCTGGTTGCGCACAACATGATGAAAAGCCACTCACTCAAGAGCGCCAAAACTGTCAAGTACGAGGAAGTCATCAAGTTGGTCCTTGGGGTCGACGCTGGCCGCTAGCTGGCACAATCAACACCTGGCCACCGACTCGCCTGCCTGTGTTCATTCCCCACTTGCGCACCCACCGCCTCGGCCCCACTTGCTTACATTGAGGGCCGCCCACAACATGCGCCAGGGAAAAAACGGCCGGCCGCCACTACCCCACGTTTCGCCTGTTTCAGACTCAAAAGTGCAGGCGCCTGCTGCGTCGTCGCACTTGCCAGCTCACCCTTCTATGGCTGTCATTCGTCGGGTGCATACCCCACCCTCTTTTACAAGCCGTCCGCTAACTGCACGCGAGCCAGCACTGGCGCTTTGATTACTGCTGATTCCTGCTGCGGCTGCCCACTGAGCGAAGTATCAGACATGACCTCACTGGCGGCTAGCAGACAAGGGGAGTATAGCAACAACCATCGATGGTGTAATGCACTGCACACAATTCCACAAATCAGCCAGCTGCTGGTGGCCTCACGGGCCCACTCAAGGCCGTCAGCTATTCTGAGAGGCGTGCGGCAGCAGCAGCAACAGCAGCAGCAGCAAGGTGCTGTAAGGCGTTCGAGGCGGTGGCAGTGTTTGTGCCGTGCCCGCCCGTGTGACAGCAGATTTGGGGCTGGCCCACGCCGCCGTTTTCATGCCACAGTCAGCTAAAACGTGACAGAATCCCTAGATGGCGTGACACAAACCCCAACAGGTTCAGGATCGCTAAGTGCTTACCATTGCATACATATGACATCACCATGACGTCATCAGCCTAGTACTGCGCGCCCCCAAGCGGCGCCATCCATGCAGGCGTGGCCCTCTGGCCCGCCAGGTGGAGGACAAAGCCGCTGCCCCGCGCCGCCCGCCCCTCCTCCGCCGCCGCCTCCGCGCGCGCCCGCGCCGCGGCCGTCTGCGACAGCAGCCGAGCAGGGTCGCGAGC
>NW_014010206.1:0-2711 GCF_000611645.1 Monoraphidium neglectum
CCTCCCAACAGTGTGCACCGTATCATCCCCCCACCTGGACACCCATGTGATGACCTGTGCAAGTTGCCATGACCTCGTCCCGCCTCATAACTGCAGCTCTCAGCAGCCTCCATCCCCGTTCTGTGAACAGTAGATCCGCTCTGCGTCTCACTGACGTCGCGCCCTGCCCCCTGCTCCTCCCTCCAACGACAACCACTGCCCTCGACGCGAACCTCTGACAGCACGGCGGCCGCGACCGCCACTTCTGCATCGGCGTTGCGGACATCGACCCGCTCACCTCCAAGCTCGACGCCGCCGGCGTGCCCTACACCCGCTCCGCGTCGGGGCGCCCCGCCATCTTCTTCCGGGACCCCGATGCTAATGTGATCGAGTGCGTCGAGGGCGCGGACCCCTGGCGATGAGCGGCCCCCGAGCGGCCGCAGGCGCGACGTGCGGGCGCCCGTGCGCCGCGCCGCGGCGCTGCCGCAGCGCGCGACGGCGCGCAGGTCGCCTGCCGCCGCGCCGCGCGGCCCGCGAGGGGCCCGTGCCTTTCGCAGCCACCCGCGCTGGGCTCTGCCCCCGGGCCTGGCGTTGCGGGCGTGGGGGTTGAACGACGGCCGACTTTTGAACGTAATTGTGTATCACGTGCCATTCCGTGCTGCAAGTGTCTCCTGGGGACGATGGCCACACCACACCCCCGCCGACGAGCCAAATTACATCAGCCGCCCCTGGCGTTGCCTATCCCAACACCATGTATGTGTTTCCTCCCTCGGGCCCTCGGTGCCCTGAGTTGTGCCGCTTGAGAGCTTGCACTGCTGTTTCCGCCCCAAACCCTCATTCCGCAGCAGCGCAATAAGAGAAAGCCTGCCCTCGCCTGTGGCTTGGCTGGCGGCCTCGGCGCGCGAGAGCGTGAGCGTGTTGGCTGTCATCGGGCGCACTTTTCCAAACATATCTGTTGAGGGGCGTCCCCACTTTGCATTCTGGCGGCGCGCCGCTCCTCTGTTTGAGTTTTTCCAACCGCGTGCTGCACGCTCGTTCGAGGCTGTACACCACACCGAGCGCGCCCATGGCCTGCTCCATTCGGCCGCGGCGCGTCACGGCCGCCCGTTTGCCTTCCCGGGACGCCACCGCCTGGAGCGGAAGCGGCACAGGCGCCGCCCCTGTATGTCAACCGCCACTGCCCCGCTTCCATCTACAGCCTGCGCCAGCCCAGTCGAGCACCTGTGTTCCTCAAAGTGCAGGCGCTGCAAGCGACGGAGTGAGGAGTCCTGCTTACAATGCGCGCTTTTTGCCCTAATTGCAGCCCGACATCCCACACCCCCTCTCCATACCTCTGCAGCAACTCAACACCCTGCCGGTCCGGGCTTCAACGTGGCCTTGTTGCAGTGTTGTCGCCGCGCCCTGAGGGGGCACTGCTGTGTGTTGAAACCGGGCGCCGCGCGCCGTGCAACCGCTGTGCGGCGACCGGTGTCTATTGTTCTCGTGCACTGAGAGGTTACAAATTTATCTGCTTGTGACCGAAGAGCCATCCTGTAAATTTGATCAGCCCCATCCCTGCCCCTGGATTCAGCGAGCCGGCAGTTCAGTGGGGGGGGTCCGGTTGTTGGATGCAGCCGGGCTACATGCAATGCGCGCACCGGCGCCCCTCTCAGGCATCAGGCTGTGTTGCCATTAGTCATTTCCTGTGTCTGCAGTCCCGACAACTTCGTCCCGACAACTGCAATGCATGCGGGGCAGATGCGGTAGGCCTTTTGTTGGCAGCCTGCTGCAGCGGGTGATGAGCATGAGCAATGCAAGCTCCTTTGGCTGACTGCCGGGTGCGAGTTGTACTTATTGTCTTGGTGAGTCGAACGCGGCTCTGTTCCGGCTCGCGCAGCGAGGGTCACCCGGTCCGATCAGGATCAGTCGTTGCGAGCGGGTGGGCGACGAACATGACCGCTCCTCAGTGGAGGCTGCATGTTACAATTTCACGCTACTTCGATAATTCCTTTGAAACCTCGTTCAACTCTGCGAGAGCACTGCACCTGGCGTCCCGGGGACCTGCGCTGCCCGAAATATTGGGGAGCCCGTGCCGGCCATCATGGCGCTGAAAAAGAAGTTTCAGCTGAACCCGACGTTTGTGGCATGGTCTCAGCTCGTGCTTCGCCTCCTGCAGGTGGGCAGCCCTGGGCGGAGCACCCGTTGAACGGCCGGGGACTGAGCAAGAGCTCTATGGGCATCCTGCACCCAGCCAATGTGCTCGGAATAATATCAGATGATCGTGGGTTGGCATAACTCCCTCCTCAGGTGCTGTTTTTGATGTTCCTCATGGCAGCGTCTGCACGCGTCGTGCACATCGGCGGCGCCTTCGGCTCCAAGTGAGCTGCCCCAATGCGCGCTTTGCGTGTTTGGCAGGGAACACCTACGCAAACCTTATACATTAGCACGGCACACTTGCTCGACGTACGCCCCCGTCACCCGCCGGTCCATCAGGGCTGTTGGCCGGTCGGGCGGCCAGGCTGGCCGGGCAGGCGGCCAGCATCCCGGGCGACACCCCGACGCGCCACTCCCCACTCCCGGCCCGGCCCCACCAAACCCATCGCCCCTGCACACCCCACGACCCAGGTACACCAATGGAGCCGTTCTCGGCCTTTTCGTTGCTTTCGGCGGCCTCGCGGTCTGCTTCCTCTACATACTGGGGCCCAAGTCTACACGCCTGTGGCGGTGAGCGGCGCCCATTGGCAGACCAGGAC
>NW_014010206.1:3175-6890 GCF_000611645.1 Monoraphidium neglectum
TGTGGCGGTGAGCGGCGCCCATTGGCAGACCAGGACGCCGCACCCGCCGAATCGCCGCGCCCTACCGCCATCGATTGACCAGCGCCCGCCTTCCCCGCCGCCAAGCCGCCGCGCCCCCGCTCGCCTGGCGCGCCGCTCCGCTACTGTATCCGCTCAACTGAGAATCTTGCCGTCTCCCCGCCACCCGATGTGATCACCTGGCCCCCGCAGAGTCCTTCCTGGCATGACAGACATTCTGATTTCTGGCATCTTGGCAGTCATGTGCCTCGCCCTCTTCGCCTGGATGCTCGGCTACGGAAAGTGTGACCGCCTGACCACGCCATACGTGGCCCCGCCCTCCCCCGTCGCCGCCACGCCCGACGCTTCGGAGCTCGGCGCCGGCCTCGGCGCCGCGCGCGGGCAGCGGGGTGGCCTTAGCGCGGGCGCGGGCGCCGGGGGCCTCAGCTTGGGTGGGCCCAGCACTAATGCTCTTGGCGCAAACGGCCTTGGAGCCAACGGGCTCGGAGCCAATGGCCTAGGCGCGAACGGGCTCGGCGCGGGCTCGGGCGCGGGCGGCCTCACCACCGCGGGCGGCGCCGGCGCGGCGGGCCTCAGCCTCGCGCAGCGTGCCGCGATGGGCGGCCTGTCTGGCGCGACGAATGACCCCTTGGGACTGACCACCGCCGGCCCCGCCAGCGGTCTGCGCCTTGGCGGCCAGGGGGGCGTGGCCGCGGGCGGGGGCGGCCTCGGCGCCGGCGGCCTGGGGTCGAACGGTGTCGACCCTGCCTCTGCGCTGGGTGGCGCCGGCGGCGCCGCGGCGGGCCTCGCGCCCGCTGGCGCAGCGGCCCCGGCACCGCAGCCGGTCAGCGGCATGTCTGACGCGAGCGGCATCGCCAACCCGTTTGCAGCCACGCCCGCTGCCCCCACTGCCGCCGCGCTTCAGCTGCTCGGCCGCCGCATGATGCAGCTGGGGGACCTCTCGGCCGCGAACGCCCCCATCGGCGGCGCGGGCACGGCCGGCGGCCTCGGCGGCTCATCGGGCGGGCCTGGCGTCTCATTCGGCGGCCTGGGCGGCGTGGGCCGCCTCGGCGGCGCGGCGGTGGACCTCAGCGGCGCCGGCGGCGGCGCTGCGCTCACGCCGCTCGCCGCAGCGCCGCCGCCGGCCGCGCCGGGGCCGATCGCCCTCAAGGGCGGGAAGCAGGGCGTCTGCGGCGCGTTCAACTTTGTGGCCGCCACGGCGTTCATCAACGCAGTGCTGTTCGCGATCAGCGCGTCGCTGGCTGGGTACGATCTCGTGCACAACCGCGGCATCGTCGGCGCAGACGGAGGTGCGTGCGGCCGACTGAGCACGTCCGCCGCCACCCTCATGAGCCAAGAGCGCGCTGCGTCGCGTCCTGCTCCTGCACCCTTGTCCTCGTCCCAACAACTGGTATAATCGCCGCCTCCCTGCCTTCCTCATCTCATAATTCGTGCCCCACAGAGATCCGCCTGCCGGCGTCCTCCGCCCCCAAGCGCGCCGACTCCCCGGCGCCGTCCGTCGTCGGCGGCGGCGACGTGCTTGGCGCCAAGGCGGTGGCCCCGAGCAGCCTCTCGGCGGGCAGCAGGACGAGCTCTTCCTCGGGATCACCGATTAAGGCCCACCACGAAGATAAGGAGGCCGCGCGCGCGTCCTCGGCCGCCGACGCGCCGGAAGGGGGCGCCCCGCCGGCGGTCACGACCCCCGCCGCCTCTGCGGCCGCTGAGCCGGCGCCTGGCGCGACAAGCTGAGCAGCGGCGGCGACGCATCATACCGAAGCATCATACCGAAAGCGTTGCAGCACCCACACCCGCATTTGCGCTGCATATCATATTATACCAACCGCTGGACATGCGCCCTGTGGCGCAGCCTCACAAAGCAGCCAAGCCGATGCCGCTCCCGCTCAATGCGCCCGCCGCCCTCATCCTCCGCCCGGCGTGGCAACAAGCGGCTCGCGAATGCGTGCCAGTCGCAGTCGCGCCGCCTGTGCGGCGCGTGCGCATGCAGCCAACGCGCGAAAAGCAGCCGTGCACTACAACCTAGCCGCATCGATGATTGGCCGCCTGCAAACAAGCAGGTTGGCCTGACCTGCACCTTGGCCTGCTGAAGATTGGGACGACGACAGCTCGCGCTTTGCATCACAACCCCTGCTGCATCCCCCTTGCTTCCGAAAGAACGACAAGCGCCCCGCGCGCCTGCGCGCTCGGCCGGCGCGGCTCCCGGCGGGCAGCCAGGGGCGCGCACGCCCTGCGCGGCGCGAGCGGCCGGCCGGCCGCCGCCACCCACAACTGCGCGAGCCCCAGAAACGGGTAGGCGCAGGCAGCGGGTGCCATTCCTGACCAGCCTCCGCTGCATACGCATGTGCCACAGCACGCGCTGCAGCCTATTGAGGCCGAGGCCACGGCCTCTGCTCACCAACGGCCAATTTGAATCGATTTGATCCGGAATCCATCATGCTGTTGGGCATGCAGCTTGCGTGTTTTTTGGCAGATGACTGCTCATGCTTTTGGTATCCTGCAGAGCCATGCATGCATGTCTGCCTGCTCCCTGTGCTGTGCTGCGGAGCCTCGGCCGCTTTGTTACTGTGAATGCATGTCTCCAGCACAGGTCAATTACCCGATGTTTTGAATGCAGCGGTTTTTGAAGCCGCAGGTCGGCGCGGTGTGTAAAGGTTCTTCCAAATGCACAGCCATGTCTGGAGGATTTCATACTATGACTTCAACAGCAGGAGCGCAGGGCAGCTGCAAGATCAAATGCCGGTCAAACGCCAGTCAAAAGAAGGTGAGTCATGTGTCGTCGTTAGCAGTGCAGCCCAACGAGCCGGGCGCTGGCGTCCCACACTGCTGCCGCCAGAGCTTGGTCCAACGCCAGCGCCTGGTGGTGTCAAGGAACAACGAGGAGGGGGGTGAGACCATTGGGTTGAAGGGAGAACCAACCCGCAGGCAACCGGCATGATTGGGCACTGCAGCTTCGCATATCGCGCATGGCAAAGACACGGTTTGGCGGCAGCACAGCAAGGCGTCGCCACCGCCCTGCGCCCGGGAGCAATCGTGAGCAGGAGCACGAGTTTGGAGGGCCCAAAAGCGGCACGCGGCAGCAGAAGGGGTGGAGGATGCGCTCATTGGATCACTGAAGGGGGGCCCGCACCGAGGGCTTCAACGGCCGGCAGTCGTGGAGGAACAGATCCGCCGTTGACCCCTCCACTTCCGCCGCCGTCGCCGCCCACACCGCAGTTTCCGCACCCTTGGCCGGCGTGCGCGCGACCAGGCGCAGGGGGCGCGCCGCGAGGCTGAGGGGCCAGGGCAGGCGCTCGAATATGGTGGTGCCCACGAACCCGGGGGACACGGAGGCAGCGACCAGCCGGCCGCCCCCTGCGGCGCCGGGGCCGAAGCGCCGCTGGAGCTCTGACGTGAATAGCTGCGGGCGCGTGGGGGCAGCCGTGTCGTTGAAGCGCTGATGTGAGCAGATACTCTGATTGCGGGAACGTCACAGGTGACGTCATGAACACTGCACGACGCCTGGGCGCCAGGCCGAACGATCGCGTGCTGCAGCCCAGTGTCGCGCAAGGGGCCTTCCACCGGCGCAGCGCAGGGCCGCTCCTCCTCCCGAGCAAAGCCATGACCCTGGAAACCGGTGTCGAGCGGTGGCCACTCATCCGCCCGCCCCCCTTCCCTTTGCCCCACCCACCACATTGCAGAGCTTCGACCGGCAGTACTGAGG
>NW_014010205.1:0-6422 GCF_000611645.1 Monoraphidium neglectum
TGTGTGTGTGTGTGTGTGTGTGTGTGTGTGTGTGTGTGTGTGTGTGTGTGTGTGTGTGTGTGTGCGCGTGTTTGTGCGTGAGTGGGTGAATGTGTGTGTGAAGAGGAGAACACATGGGCGTCGCAGGTGGTTGGGGCGGGTCTCACATGGGAGGCATGCATGGCAAAGCCAGCCAGATGCGTGCCGGCAATGTGGACAGGAAAATTGCTGCGGCGCACGAAAATTATGACCATGTCAAGGTGCTTGATCAACAGGGAGATGACGATGCTGTGCATTTGTATCAGCATGGCCCTGCGCGGGATGCAGGCTCACCCCGCAAAGCCGTCCAGTGTGTCGGGCCAGGCACCGTATGCGGCAGGCACCTGCAGAGCAGGGTTTGATGAGATTGCATGCAAGCGCACGTGCCAGCAGGACGAGGCACGGAGCCCATGTGCATGGTGCAACAACCATCCGCATGATGCCACCGGCACCCCGTTGCCTGCATGCACGCTCTGGCGCTCCCCGGTCAACACGAGTGCAGGAGTAAGCAATAGCATTGCGCGTGCATGGCCCCCCGCCAATCGCACCTGGTCGCGGTACTTGCATGAGCCTTGCTGGTTGTCATCGTAGAACGTCGCCCGGCCATCAACCCAGTCACCGTCGCCCGCGGCGGCTGGGCGCGTGGCGGTGCAGAGCAGCAGCATGGCTGCCAAAAGGAAGGCGTGCATGGCGTGCATGGCGTGGACCTGGAGAATGATTGGCACATAGGAGATGGACAAGGCTTGAGAGGGACAGCAAGGCCGGCAGCCACTGCAAGGCCAGAGGCATCCAGGAGTGTGACAGCAGCCAGGGCTTTTTGTTCGCGCCAAAGAGCGGTGGCCCAATCAAGGTGGAAGCGCGTTGTGAGCCTGAGCTATGGATGATGGGCGTGCACTGCGCATCGCAGTTCAAATTTGTTTCCCGCTGCCTGCTGCTCTCGCTCCGCCGCTAGCCCAAGGGCCAGTCGGTAAGCTTTCTAACACCACGTGTAGTGTGGCCTCACCGATTTCAGGTGTCGTCTGAAGTCTGAGCGAGCGACGACGACGTGATCTCTATGCTTGAGCGTCGCGTGGATAAGAGTACGGTAGAGATAAAATTGGAAGAACACTGGCTGATGCATACGTTCTGCAAAGAACATATGAATTGCTGCAGCGCAGCGGCGCAGCTAAGTACTTGGAACCACGCCGTGCATGATTCAAACCCAGGCGGCGTCTACTCGCCTGCTTCCCGCTCAATCGCGCTGCTTCAACGCGGGTTGGTTTGAGACATGCAACCGGCATGTCACAGGACAACCTGACTCCAGGGTCCTGGGCCTGCCAACATTGTGCTGTCAGGTTGGGTTGCGATCTGATAAACAAGCGCGTGCTTTTGCCCACACTGCCATGCATGCTACCATGCTGCACTGCAGCAGGGCATGCCCCGCAGACGCACATGCACGGGTTCTGCTTGACAAGGCCTGCACGCCACCACATCGATGTCTGCATGCGAATGCAAAGTTATGCTGGTTGGGTTTGAGCCGCCAGAGCGATGAAAGCGCGCGTTCACCGCTCTTGATCCGGTGCTGCCTCAGCAGGTGCTGTGGGCACATTTTCCACAACCTTGATCCGCCCCGACAGGGCCCCGCCGCGCGCCAGCCCCTGCAGCTGCACCAGCCGCGCGCGCCATCGCTCCCCAAACGCCGTGGCCACGACGCGCCGCCACCGACGGTCAGTATAAGGACTGTCCTCCTCCTCATCATCATCATAATCATCTGCAGAGTCGTCGCCATTGTTGCTATAACCACCAATGGCATCCCCCTTGCGGCTGCCGGGGTCCACATCCGCCTGGTCTTCACTCCAGCCAGCCCCGCTGTTTGCAGCCAGCGCAACGCTGCCGGTTCTGCTGCCGTTGCGCACGACTGTGCTGCTTGTGCTCGCGCTTTGGCCCCTGCTGCTCGCCGCAGGGCCCCAATCCCTCTCAAGCTGCTGCTGCTCGGCCTGCACAAGCGTTCACAGGCGGGGCAGAGCGTCATGTGGCAGTGGCCCCATGCACCATAGCCGTGCCCGCATGCAATGTTTGGGCCTGTTGGCCAACAAATGCAGTCAACTGCATGCCGAGCGCCCGTCCGGCCCTGGACCCCTTCCTGAAGCCAGCGCTCACCTCTCCTACAATATCTATCCGTAGCTCTAGCCGCTGCTGCGGAACGTCACCCGCCGCCAGCCGCTCAGGCCACTCCACCAAGCAGACCGCGGACGAGAACGAGGTGCCCAGGTCAAGCCGGCCCATGCCGGGGCCAGGCTCTAGCCGGTACAGGTCAAAGTGATGGATGGGGGGACCTAGAATCGGGATTGGAGTGGGGTTAGAGGTGGGGTTGAGGTTGGGGTGAGCATCAAGGTGTTGCATGAAGCCCGCGAGCGCGCGACAGAGGTGCATGCCAGGCAATTGCGACGCTACCAGCAGCAGTGCACTTGCGCCCTCGGCGCTCTGGGTCCGCATTCCACAACGGGTCATGCGAAGGAGCGTCCAGAGGGCGGGGGAGCGCCACAGTTACGTGCTGTGCAGCCGCTGGCCAGCAAAAGAACGCAAATGCTCCGCACCAGTTGTGCTGTGCAACGTACCTTCGTGATCCTCATATAACTGCTGCAGCAGAAAAGTCGGCGACGGCACTGTCAAGTAGGGGTCCTCCGTCGCAGCGCGAATGAAGGCGCGGCTGTGGGGGCAGCGCACAGAGAGTGAATTTTGGCCTTGGGCGGCGGGGGGCACAGCAACGGAGTCGTGGCAAAGCGCCCGCCGCCCTCCACACTGCGCCACCACATGGCAGCTTCTGCTAGACCAGCGCCTGCACATTCTTTGAGACCACTTATCGCCCATCATTTCATCGCTCCATCCATTGCACACCTGAATGCGCTCTTGCCAGCGCCCACATCACCAAACAGCAAATAAACATCGCCCGCCTGCAGCTCCCGTGACAGCGCTGCTGCCAGCCGCCGCAGTCCAGGCTCGCTGGTCACAATGAAGGCGGAGCTTCCTGCTTGATCATTGCCCACGGCGGTATCGCTGGCGGTTGAGGAGCAGCGGCACTGAGCGCCGCCGCCGCTGCTGCTGCAAGCGTTTCCTTGCAGAGGAAGGCGCACCGGTGCCAGCCGGACGCGTAAATTTTGGGTACACAAGTGCATGCCTCGACAATGGGAGGCCATCAGGGACCCACTTCGCCACATTGTCTCCAAAAAAACGATGAATACTGTACGGCGATCTCGGGCTTGTTGAGGTTGAGCAATACTGAAAAGCATTTTTACTGGATAGGGAACAGTATGCGCCACAACACCCTCTGTCGTGGGGGTGCGTACGTGCACAAGAACCTGTTGGGCAACTGAGGTAGTCACCGCGCACCCTTGCTGCAAGCCAAGCTCTGCGTGAGCAGCCGTGCCCAGGAGATTTGAGTTTGAACCTTACTCCAGTGTTTAGGAGTCTTCACGAGACTGTTGAGTGCCCTCGCCGTCACAGCCTGCACTTGATCTGGTCAGTAGTGGGGCCTGTGTCACAGCAGCAGGATGCTGTTTCTATTTGAAACAGCTGCGGGCTATGCCCTCTTCAAGGTCGTCAAGGAGGGCAAGCTGGAGAAGTCCGAGGTGGGGTGGGGCGCAGGCCGAAGCTTGTTCAAAGTGTGGCTGTCGAGTCGCTCTTTAGCAAGAGTGTATCCCGCAGTGTTTTGCACTGGATGCCTGTGCCGGAGGAAGCAAGAGGCCACGCCGGCACCAGCTGACACATTTTATCATCGCCC
Organism: Monoraphidium neglectum; assembly: GCF_000611645.1. NCBI lineage: Eukaryota > Viridiplantae > Chlorophyta > Chlorophyceae > Sphaeropleales > Selenastraceae > Monoraphidium > Monoraphidium neglectum. Next base: position 3,779 of record NW_014010205.1, read on the forward strand.
ACAGGACCTGTACAAGGACTTTGAGACTCTTGATGCCGCGCAGAAGGTGGGATTCAGTCGTTGGATGGACGCATGCACTAGCAGCGACCCCACCGCCACAGCCGCGCGACGGCGGCTGCCGCCGCCCCCAGCCTTCAATCAGCATTGCAGTCGCCGCCGCCGCTTGACCGCTGCCACGCGCCCCCGCGCGTGCCCGCTGGACCGATCAGGTGGTGAAGCTGAAGGCATTCAGCAAGTTCCAAAACACCACAGAGGCGCTGGCCGCGGCGACAGCCCTGGTTGACAGCAAGCTGGACAAGGGTGCGCCGCGCCCCAGAGAGGGTCAAGGGCCTGATGAAGGCAGCCGCTCGGCGGGCGCGCGAGCGGGTGGCCCCGCGCACTCCTCAGCAGCCGCGGGACGCACCCGCAGGCCGCCCCCGACCGCTGCCCGCCCCGGCCGGCGGCCGCGGCCGCCTTCTGCAACCCAGCCGCGCGCCACGCCCCCGCCGCGCAAACCGCCGCCCCCACCTCGCCCCCGCGGCGCGCCCGGCCCCGCCCCGCCGCGCAGGCCTCAAGAAATTTCTGAAGAAGAACGCCACCGGGGAGACCCTGGCCGTCCTGGATGCGAAGCTGGGGTCTCTGATCAAGGACAAGCTCGACATCCCGTGTGTTTACAGTGGCGCGGTGCAGGAGCTCGCGCGCGGCGTGCGCGCGCAGCTCTCGGGGCTCATCAGGTGTGACGGGGCGGTGGCGGCAGTAGCAGCAACTGCAGTCGCGGCAGCGGAAGCAGCAGCAGCGGCAGCAGCGACGGCGAGGAGGCCGGTTCACGTGTGTGCGATGGCGCGTGCGGGCGCGGACCAGAGCAGGGGCTGGGACCTCACGCGGGCGCCCCCGATGCTGCTCCCTGTCATCGCAGCGGCCTGGCGGGCGCGGACCTGACGCCCATGTCGCTGGGCCTGAGCCACAGCCTGTCGCGCTACAAGCTGAAGTTCAGCCCCGACAAGGTGGACACCATGATCGTCCAGGTGAGGGCGAGGGAGGCAGCGGCGAGGGCGGGGGCACGCTAGACGGGATGGATGGGTCCGCAGGCCCAAGGCGGGCGGGGCGCGCGCGAGAGCACCCTGCGGTGACGAGGGCGCCTCTTTGGGGCTGGGCGCGGCCTCCGCCTGGCCTCCCCACATGGGCAGCCGTTGCGTAACGCCGCAGCACCAATGGCTTTGCCCCAACCGCTGACACACAGCTTCCACCTGTGACCACCGGTAAGCTCTTATAACCTGCAGTAACCTCCAGTAACCTCATGTAACCTCTTGTAACATCTCGTCACCGCCGCAACACAAAACCCCAGGCCATCGGCCTGCTGGACGACCTGGACAAGGAGCTCAACACATACGCAATGCGCGTGCGCGAGTGGTACGGCTGGCACTTCCCCGAGATGACTAAGATCGTGGGCGACAACATCCAGTACGCCAAGGCGGTGAGTCAGCGCCGCCGTGGTCTCCAGACACTCCTGGGACCGCCCCTCGCGGCGGCGACGTCACCGGGTCGCATGCCCATGCCGCCGCCGCGCCGCTCGGGGCTATGGGCCGCCGCTGCGACTCTCAATAGGGAGGTGCCCGTTGCGCCGCCGAGGGACTTGGTCGGTCGCGCCACCTGCATGCGTTAATGCGTGGCTCAGGACTTTGCTGTCCCGCTGCCCTCAACCTCCCCCTCCTAGATCAAGCTGATGGGCACCCGGGACCGCTCTGCGGGTCTGGACTTTTCGGGCGTGCTGGAGGAGGAGGTGGAGTCGGCCCTCAAGGAGGCGGCCCAGATCAGCATGGGCACTGAGATCAGCACTGAGGACCTGGAGAACATCCAGGCACTCAGCGACCAGGTGGGCGGTCGTTTACTGTTTGTGCGTGCGTGTGTATGTGTGTGTGTGTGTGTGTGTGTGTGTGTGTGTGTGAGTGTGAATGTGTGTGAATGTGCGGGTGTCTGTCGAGGGGTGTGCAGGGTTGAGCGCAAACTCCGCTGCACGCAGCTCCCGTGGGGTGATGGGGGCGGCCATGAGCCGTGGTGTCGCACCCAGGTCTGCTTGCATCAGGGCTGGGCGGCCGTTGGTCGCCGGCTCGCTCTGGCCGTGTGCCCTTGATGGCGGCGCGCTCGCCGCTCACAACACCTGGTGGTGACACCGCATGACGTCATCATGTTCACCAGGTGATCGAGCTCTCCGAGTACCGCGGGCAGCTGTTTGACTACCTCAAGTCCCGCATGGCCGCCATCGCGCCGAACCTCACGGTGAGAATTTCCTTTCACACCGTCACCAGCCGCGTGAAGGTTCCCGCCTGGCCTCATGGCAGCGCACCTCGTCGCGAAGCGCAGTCGTGGCAGCGGTCAGCAGGACCAAAGCCAGGTGGGGCCCCGCGACATCGTGCAACGCCAGCGGGCTGTTGATCCTCTTTTCTCGCGCCCCCTGGCCGCGCGCTCGCGCTGCCGCGCCGCAGGTGCTGGTGGGCGAGCTCGTGGGTGCGCGCCTGATCGCGCACTCTGGCAGCCTGATCAACCTGGCTAAGCAGCCGGCCAGCACGGTGCAGATCCTGGGGGCAGAGAAGGCGCTGTTCAGGTGCGCCCGCGACGCGGCGCCCGCGGCGCGGCGGGAGCTCGCGCGCGTGCGCAGTCGCAACAC
>NW_014010204.1:0-6418 GCF_000611645.1 Monoraphidium neglectum
AAGTGAGGGTGGCGGCACTGCGGGCGAGCGCACGACCACGAGCCGCGGCGCGCCCAGGAGGGGCAGCGTAGGCTAGGGACCGCTCCCCAGCGTCCACCAAGGCCAGCTGGCGCGCAAGCACCACCTTATCTTGCACCGTGGCGGCCCCGCGGCCCCCAAAAAGCGCATGCAAACTCGCGCCCACGCACACAACCGCATGCTCGCACACCTGGCGCGGCTGGACGCCCGTGCGTGTGAGCAGCTCCTGCACCGCGGAGAAGCAGGTGACCTCAAACTCGAGCCGCGAGTGGGCCATGTCAAAGAAGAAGGGGTGGCCGCCCAGCCCTGGCGGAACATAGGACGCGGCGCGGCAGGGGGTCATAAGTGCACGCGTGGGGGAGGACGCCAGTCAGGGGGGTTGGGACGCGCGCGAGCTGGGGCCGGCAGATCCGACGAAGCAGCGCGGCTCCAACACTCACGCGAGACGCAGCAGGCGCTGCAGCGCAGCCGCCAACGCCCTACACTCGAACCATCCGTCCCTCTGGCACGCCCCATCTGCTGGTCCTGCGACGTGCCATCCACATCCCTGCTCGTCCCTGCTCGTCCCATCTGTCCCGCTGTTCCCACATGATATCAAGCATGCCCCAAGCGTCTACCCCCAACGTAATATCTCACAGGGCGGGCAGGTGGTCTCATCACCCAGGCCACTGCGGTACACAATCCGCTCCTGGAACTCCATGTCGTCCTTCGAAAAGTCCTGCGGTACAGGGGGCGGCGGCGGCGGGTGACGCAGCGGGACGGGTGACAAACGGAGAGGTGGGGGCCGGGAGGCTTGGGGACCCCGGGGGGGGGGTGCGTGAGAAGGCGGGCGCGCCCGCAAGCAAGGTGGGACGCAGCCGAGGCTGGCCGGTGCCGCAGCTCAACGGCGGGCGCTGTGTGGGCGCAGCAGGCAAGGCAGCTCTGCGTGCCAGGGTGCGCGGAGGCCGGGCCACCAGGAGGACGCCCTCCGAGAGGCTGCGGCCCCGGCCCGATGACGCGGCTCCCCAGGCTGCTGCTGCCGACACGATCAGCTGCACGCCAGGAGTCAACATGACACCAGCGGCGGCCCCCATCCTGCCGCGCGCCGCCAGCGCCGAGCAATCCCCCCCTCCCCGGGCGCCGGCGAGCGCGCGGGGCGTGCGATGCAACCCAGCGACGCCGATTGGCGGATCCCTGCTCTGGGCGAGGGAGCCTCACCGGGTTGCAGGCGCTGGCCTTGAGGAAATGCTGCTTGGGGAACTTCCACTCCTCAGGCGGCAGTGCCATAGCAAAGTCCACCAGGTAGACCGGATCGGACTGCCGCACTGCGCGGTACAGCAGGACCAGTCCGGCCGCCAGGGCGACGGCCAGCGCGGTCAGCTGCGGGCGGGGCAAGCGGGCACGAACGGCAACGCATTTTGGGGGAGGGGGGGTCGGGCAATATGGTGAGCCTGGCCCGGGTGTCGAGCTGGGGCCGCAGCAGCGGGGGCTGCAACAACCGCTGGGAGCAAGCGAGGGATACACTCTTGATTGGCAGGAAAGCGGTATGAGCGACGGGTGGTGGCCTGCTGCTGTAAGGGACGCGTTGCGCTGGGTCTGCCCTCTGGCGCCGCGACGCGTGGATATGGGCCAGCTCCCAGCCATCCTCTGCAAACGAGCCGCCGGACGGTCCACACACCAGGTTGAACTCAAACCGCGTGTTGAGGAGCTGCTGCACGATAACGTCCAGCTCCCCAGTCGCGTGAAGCTTCTGCAGCTTGACCTGTGGGACCGGGCGGGGGCGTCAGGCGACGCCGCATTGGCGCGCGCGCACTACTCAGCGCCTCCGCGCCCTAGCCCGGACCATGCCCACTGGGCTGCGCCATATAGCGCGTTCGATTCGGATATGCATTGATAATCCATCTGACACAGACTCACCGCTAAAGCTGCCAGTCCGGCTGCGGCCAGCGCGCTGGCTCCTTTGCCAGAGCATAGCTGGTCGAGCACGCGCTTCGACATCCTGCGGTGTAACTGATGCTATCTCTTTGCCTCCAATAAAATGTCCAGCAGTCCCTGCGCTTCCCTCCGCCAAGGATAGCCGCGGCCAGCCTCCGATGCGTCGTGAGCGCGGCGCTGAAAGCAGTGTTGACGGTGAAATATCTTCGTGACTGTTTTGGGATACGCTTCTGATTGAGCGCGCGTCCAAAGGGGCAGGGTGACCGGGTTATTATTGCAAGCTTCGTTGTGCGTCGCACCGGCCGTCGCCCCACGGTCTATCCTCGCATTGCTACCCAAGCATCATCTCCGTTCTTGCACTTGGTTTTACAAATGCTTCCACATCAGTGACCTCCTGCATATGCACTGCGACCACACGCGGTGGTGCCCGTGACCACGGTGACTTGAATCATGACACACGACCCGAGTGCATGTCAAAACGGCGCAGATTAATACAAATGCGTCTTTGTAACTGTTCACATTACCTTGCACAGCTCAGCTTGTGAGCGTTGCGGGGTTGCGGCCGCCACATGCAGCCGCGGAAATCAGGGGATTGACCGTGCTGTACTGCAAGCACTTCCCAGGAGCGGAGGGTTCAGCCCAAGCTGCAACGCTCTGCCGAGATCGTATCCTGGCCGCAACACTGGTCTGTACAGCGACCTTCTGGTGCAGCACCATCCAATCTTGCCATGGGTGCATGCCCGGTGGCCTGGCCAGCACCGCCCCCCTCCGGCCCAGCAGGGCGGCAGGATGACCAGCCTGCTGAGGGCGAGTATTGCAACGCGGCAGCCCTGTCTTGGCCCCCCTACTTGACCTTACGACCTATCACACGCTGATGCGCGTGGAGTACTTGCGTGCCGTGCGTAGATTGCCACAGTGCGGGCGGCAGCAAGGTACCGCCGCGCAGTGGTGACCACTGCACGGTGCAGTTGTAGCACCTGGTGGCACCCGAACCGTGGGGCAAGACAGGATGCTTACAGAGGTACCTCCAAGTCCTTCACAGCTGCTCAACATACGGTAATCAGCCGGGGTGGCAGGCCTAATCGCGCGCGCGTCACGTGATAGCTGCCGATGCCAACCCCACTGTAACGATGGGCCCGGACAAGACAGCCGGAGCCCTGCAAACACCGCGTCGCCGCGCTCAGCTCCCCATAGACCGGCAGGAGCAGGCCATGAGGGGCACGTGTGCCGTACAGTACACCAGCTTGCCGCACGGCCAGTCCGCCACCCGCCCCTCCTCACAAGCAGCTGGACCAGGAGGGAAGGGGATGCTCCGACCCGCTGGTCAAGTGACAAATCACAACGGCCTGAAAGAAATGCCGTTGCGCATTGAACTAAGCTGCAACCCTCAGCAATATTCCGCGGGCCGCCCTCGCGTGACGCCCACCCCCAGTCGCCTCGCGCGGAGCCAGGCAGGCCCCCCTCTCTAGGGCCCCGCAGCCCCTCAAGTGGGCCCCTCAAGTGCGCCCCTCAAGCGCGGCGGGCGGGCGCCATTTGCGCGAGCTGCGCCTCCATGCTGTTGGCGTACAGCGCCGCGTCAGCCAGCTGCTCCAGGCGGCAGCGGATCCCCCCCAGGCGCGCCACAGAGTCGCAGGCGAGGTCTATCAGCTCGCGGGCGTACGCTGCCGTCGTCGCCACGCTGGGCGCGCGCCCCGCGCCGCCGGCCGGGCCGGCGGTGCCGCTCGCGCTGCCATCGCCCGCGGCATTCTGCTGCCGCTGCTGCTGCTGAGGGTCGTGGGGGTTGTGGGACCGTTGGAGCTGCGGTTGCTGCTCCTGATCCCCAATGCCCGGGGCCCCGATCCCACGCACGACGGTGCTCCCAGGTCTGTTAGGACGGTCAAGTAGCTGCTGCTGCTGCTGCTGCTCCTGCGCCTGCTGCTGCCCAGCATCACCGATCAAGCGCTGCAACGCGGGCCGCAGCCGCGCCATGGCCTCGCCCCCCCGCGCCAGCACCGCCTGCAGCGCGGCGACGTCGGGCGCGGCGGCCCTGGGGCCCGCGGTCGCGCCGTTGACCAGCGGCAGGCGCGAGAGCGCGGCGCGCAGCGACGCCTGCACACTGGCCAGGGCCGCCTCGCGGGCGTCCTGCGGGGCGCGGCGCGCAGTGAGCGGGCGGTGCACGCGCTTGCCTGGGCATCGGCATTGCAGATTCCACCATCGAACAGCGAGCTGCGCCAAATTGACAGCACAACCGCACGCATGGCGTCGGTCCCGATGCATGCCTTTCGTGCAGCACGACATGCACACGAGGACGGCCGCCCTCTCCAGCCCCGGCCCGCACCTGCTCCGCGCCCCAGCCCCGCAGCAGCGGCAGCTGCTCCCCGAGCGCCGCGCCCAGCGCCGCGCCCCACTCCGCCTCGTCGTGCGCCGCCTGCAGCGCCGCCACGCGGCCGCTCAGGTCGACCACCGCCGCCGACACGCAGGCCAGCGCGCGCTCACCCTGTTGGAGGGCACGCGTGTGAGGGAGGCAGGGTGGGTGGGCGGCAGGGTTGCAGCGGGCGGCGGCGAGCCCCCGGACGCAGCCCCGACCAGCAGGCCCCGCTGCAGCCTTGGTGCCACACTCCAACCCCCGGCCTCAGCGCGCCCGCGCCGCAGCCACGCGCTCCCTGCGCCTGGGCGCCCCGGAGGACCCATCATGCAGGACGCCGCTGGCGGATTGCCTGCACTTGCCCCCAAGCCTACCTTAGTCTTGCGAGCCGCGTGCGCCGCCGCCGCCCTGGCCCGCATGTGGCGCCACTGCAGCTCCTGCATGCGCAGCAGCCGCAGCTGGTCCCTCACTGCCTGCGCCTGCTCCTCCATCCGCAGCCGCGTGTCAACAGAGGGCACCAGGCTGCCCTCCGCCTGGTCGTGCCGCTGCTGCTGCTGCTGCTGCTGCTGCTGCTGCTTGGGACCCGCCATTGCATGCTGCTGCTGCTGACTGCGCGGTGTGAGCGCCGCCTGCCCGCGCGGTGTGAGAGCCGCCTGCCCGCGCGGTGTTGAGGCCGCCTGCCCGCGCGGTGTGAGCGCCGCCTGCCGCCGCGGTGTGAGCGCCGCCTGCCCCCGCGGTGTGAGAGCCGGCTGCCCGCGCGGTGTTGAGGCCGCCTGCCCGCGCGGTGTGAGCGCCGCCTCCCCCCGCGGCGTCAAGGCCGCCTGCCCGCGGGGTGTGAGAGCCGCCTGCCCGCGCGGTGTGCGCATGGACCCAGCACCCGTCGGCGTCCGCGACAGCGCCGCAGTGCCGCCAACACCGCCGGCGCTGCCTGTAGCGTTTCCTCTCGGGGTGATGGACGGCCGCGGGGTTCGCGTGGGCCCGCTGGGCACACCGGCGCTCTGCAGCGCCTGCCGCGCCGGCGGCGTCTGCCGCCCGGCGCCGCCGGCCCACATGCCTGAGGACGCTCGCGACGATAGCGGCGGCGTCGACGAGCCCGCACCCGCGCCTGCGCCCGGCGCACGCTGCGGCGCCGCGCCGCCCGCCACGCCCGCCATGCCGCACGCGGCGGCGTAGCCCCGAGGTGTCAGAGGGCCGGCGCGAGGGGATGGGCCCGGGCGGGGCGCGGCGGCAGCGGTGGAGGGGGCGCCTTGCGAGGCGCCCCGCGGGGTGAGGCCGGAACCAATGCCGGAAGCCCTCCGCGCAAGAGGGGGAGTGCGCGAGCCCGGACTGTCCCGGACTGTGCCCGCTGCCGCTTGGCCCCCCGCCGCAACGGCCCCCGCGCCGGGCTGCGGGCCGATGCCGGCCCGTGGCGTGCGAGGCAGCTGGCTCGGCCGCTGCGCGGCAGCGGCCGCGGCAGCGTCACGTGCGGGCGCCGCAGGCCGGGTCGGCGTTGCGTCGGTTGGCATGGGCTGTGCCTCTGGTCTGCCGCCGCGCTCCCCCTCGTGTCCACCCCGGCCAGCTGCCTGCAGCGGGCCCTCTGCCGCCTCGTCCGCTGGGATCCGCGGGATCCGACTGGAGGCAGCCGCCGCGCGCAGGCCCGCCGCGTCTCCGGCCGCTCCAAGCCGCGGCGCCGCAACTGCCCCGCCGCCGCGGGTGGTGCCGCCGCCGCCCCCGCGGCCGCCGACCGAGCCGCCGCCGCTGTCGCCGGCGGCCGCGCCGTCGCCGCTGCTGCTGCTGCTGCCCGGTCGGGGCCGGCCCAGAGAGCCCAGTTGCTGCTGCTGCGGCGGCACGGGCGTCTTGCCTAGAACATGCAGCGCGAGCTTGGGCACGCCCTGCAGCTTCCCCGGGCCGCCGCCGCCGCTTCCAGGCGCCGGCGACGCCGCCTTGGACTGCTGAAGCGTCGCCATTGTCGCCTTGAAAGCGCTCGGGGCCGGCTCGGCCGCCCCAGGAGGGGCACGCGGGGCCCGGCCCGCGCTGCCCGAGGTGCCGCCCCCTGCAGAGCTCCCTACGCTCGACACCTCTGAAGCGGGCGGCGGGGGCGGCGCCGCCGCGTGGCGCGACGCCGTGCGCGGCGGCTCCATCGCGCCATGCCCTGCGCCCGAG
>NW_014010203.1:0-775 GCF_000611645.1 Monoraphidium neglectum
CGCCGAGGCTGGCCGCGAGGGACGGCTTGTACGCAAACGATTCCCACATCCTCTGCACAACGCTCGCCTCGTCAGCACGCCCGCCGCCCTCTTCCTGGGCGCCCGCTTCCAGTGACCCCAGCAGCCGCTGCTGCGCGGCCGTCACCGACGACGCCGCCGCCTCCATCGACGACACGCCCCGCTCAACCACCGTCTGCGCCGCGTGCGCGCCGGCGGCGCGGAGCGCCGACACCATCTGGCGCCAACCTGCGGGCGGGGTCCCGCCGCCGCCGCCGACGGGCGAGGCGGGCGCCGGCGAGGCTGAGGGCGCGGCCGCCGCCGGGGCGGCCGTTGCTGCTGCTGCTGGCGCTACTGCTGCTGGTGCTGCTGCTGCTGCTGCTGCTGCTGCTGAAGCTGCTGCAGCGTCAAAGGAGCCTTGGGAAACCTCGGCGCCGCCGCCGCCGCCGCCGCCGACGGCGCCGCTGTTTGCGCGGGACCCAACGGGAGCCGCGATGGCGCCGGCGATCGCATCCAAAAGCGCCTTCCCCTGCGGCGGCCACGCCGGCGACGCGGCGCGCGGCCGCGGCTCGCTCGTGACAGTCGCGGTCGCATCGCCCTCGTGCGCCGGCGCGCCCGCCAGCGGCCGCCCGCACACCTCGCACGCGCCGCCGCAGCCGCCGCCGACGCCGTCCGGGTGCGCCGGCGGCGCGGGCCCGGTGCTGTCGCCGCCGCCGCCGCCTGCCATCTCAGAACGCGGCGCCGGCGCCTGCGCCGACGCCGGCGCCGGCGTGGCGGG
>NW_014010203.1:1098-6742 GCF_000611645.1 Monoraphidium neglectum
GTTGGGGCTCGACGCAAGGGGGTCCTGCCAGCGGCGCCGAGGGCCACATGTCTCTGATGATGTCAGCGCACTCCTGGCAGTAGCGCTGGCGCCGCTCCCGCTGCAGCTCCTCCTCCGCCCGGCTGCGCCACGACCCTGCCGGCGGATCCGGCGCGGCGTGGCCCGCCGTGTGAGAATGGGCACCGCCGTTCGCCGCCGCTGCCTGCTGCTGCTGCGTGCCGCCGTCGGGCGCCGCCTGCCGCTGCTGGTGGGTGGCCACCGCCGAAGAGGGCAGCGCGGTCAGCGACGCCCTCGGCGGGGGCGCGGCTGCTGCCGCCGCGGGCGCGTGCGCGTGTGCGTGTGCGGGCGAGGGGGCGCCCCCCCAGCTGCCCCAGCTTGATCTTTCGCCATCATACTCCAACAGGCGCTCCAAGCGCTCTAGGTCCAATATGATGCGCAGGACCTGCAATAACAATGTGATTTTAACTTTAAAAACTTTGGTTGATGCAAGCCTAGGGGCAGGTGCGGTGTCTGCATCAGATGCGGTGAGGGGATGAGGGCGCGACGGGCTGGACTCGCGAGGCCGCGCTGCGCCAGCAAGCGGCTGTTACCAAGGGGCTGAGGCGCTGGACTGTCGTCTGGCAGAGTAGTGAGTGCAACAACCTGCCGACAACCTGCCGACAACCTGCCGCCCGTCAAACATGCCGCAGGGATGCAATGTATGATCGTGATCCTCCGGCCCGCCCATCAGCGGAACGCCCCTCCCCATCTCAGCAGGTCCCACTCGCCCCGACACCCCAACCCCCATCCCCGCCAACGGCGCGGGCGCCGGCGCCTGTGTCCCGCCCCGCCGCCCCGAGCGACGCGCCCGTGCCACCGCCCTACCCGGAAGTGCAGGTCGAAGAACGGGTAGTGCGTCAGCAGGCAGTAGCAGCGGGGCGCAGAGATCATGCAGGAGCGGAAGGGGGCGCGGCACGACTTGTAGCGGGAGCGCGCGAGGGAGGGGGCGCGGTGCAGCATCTCATTGACGACCCAGCAGACGCCGTAGAGCGGGAAGTTGTCCGCAGCCTGGGAGGGGGGGGGGGTGACGCGTTCATGGGTGCGTGTGGGGGCGCGTGTGTGTGTGGGAACGTGGGTGTGCGTGTGCATGTGCGTGAGCGTAAGTGTTGTGGGTTGATGGGAGGTGTTTTTGTGTGTTGGGGGGACGAGGGGCGAAGGGTGTTTGTGCATGCACGCCGTGCATGGAGTGCGCACTGAGAGAACAGCTTGAAACAGCAAGAACAGGTGCTTGCTGCCCCGACGCAGCCTGACTGCGACGCGCCCGCGCCGCCCAGCCTGCAGTTGCAGCCACATGCAGCAGATCCGTCCGCGTCCCCTGGTCCCCTGCCTCCTCAGAGTTGAACACACACACTTACATACACACACACGCACGCACGTGCGCACAGTCACACACACACACACACACACACAAACGCACACACATACACACACACGCATGCACACATTCAACCTCCCCCACGCCCCATACGCACACACCACAAACACATGCACACACATATGCACACTCACGCACACAAACACACACACACCTTGAGCCGGAACACGAAGCACTGCTCAGCGCTGTCCACGTGGCGCCCCAACACCACCTCGTCCAGCGCGCTGCAGCTGGCGGACCGCCGCAGCTTCTCGGGCACGACGCCGTGGGGGAAGCACAGCGCCGCCAGCTCGGCGTCGCTGAGGGGGGCCGGCGCGGCGCCCTCCTCGGGGTAACTGGCGGTTTTGGGCGGTTTGGGGGCGGTTTTAGGGCCGGTTTTGGGCAAGCAGCCGGGGCAGGCTGAAGTTATAGGGCAAGCCGCTGCTGAGGGCGGCCAAGCTGACGCTTGACGCACGGCGCGGCCGGTGACGTTTGTCGACGCTGCGCGCGCCGCACCCGCAGCAGACGGGCCCCCAGGAGGCTGCGGGCGCAGCTGGTCCTCCGCCGTGATTGCACCCACGAAACTTATGCGTGCGCAAGCGCGCGCGGGCGTGTGTGTGCGTGCGTGTGTGTGTGCATGCGCGTGTGTGTGTGCGTGTGCGCGCGCGCGCGCGGCCGCACCTGTACACCACCCGCGGCTCGAACGCGGGCTCTGGCCCCGCGTCGTATTGCTCCTTCTCATCCGCGCCGCCCGCCGCCGACGCCTCCTCCCGGTGGCGCCGCTTGCGCTCCAGCTCTGCGGGGGCGGGCGCGCACATGCGGCGGGCGCGCGCGGCGTGGGCACCCGCACACTGTGTGGTTGGCAAGCACCGGGGCGTCGCAGCGGCCGCGTGCCTTGAGCAGAGCGCCGCCTGGCGCGGCGCAGTGCGGGCGGCCCGCGGTCAGGGCCTCTCACCGCACAGCTGCTCTGCAATCTGAGTGATTTCGATGTCGGGGGGGAGCCCCTGCAGTGGGCGCCGCGGCGGGGCGGGGCCAGGGGGCCGCCGTGTCAGCGCAGGGCTGAGGCTGCCGTGCTGCACGGGAGCGGCCGTGTGGCGCCTGGGTGGGGCGGGACGCGCACGCTGCCGCCTGCGCCGTGCATGGCGCTGCACGACGCTCTACAGGCAGGGAGCACGGCGAGCTCGTGGATGCAATTAACAAATCCCAAATATCTTGTGATTGTCAAACCTCATATCCTGCTGTTTTCCTGCCATGCTGCATAGTTTTGACCCAGGCCGCAACCCACCCACCCACCACTACATAAAAGTTCTCGAAGATCCTCTGCGGCCACTGCGGCCGCGCGCCGCCGCCCTGCTGCTGCGCCTGCTGCTGCGCCTCGAGCCACTCGCGCTGCGGTGCATGCACGCGGGCGTCGACGAGGGCGCGGGCAGCGGCGCGTTTGTTGGGGGACGGGCGGCGGCAGCGAGCGTGCGGCTGGCAGGTCTGGGTGGGTTTTTAGGTCGACCCAGGGGCACCCTTCCGTCTGCAGGCCTGCGAGCTGGCATCCAGCTGGCGGGTGCCTTTGGCTGGGCGACAACAGCGCGCCCAGCGGACGGGCGCCTGGCCACGCGGCCGCTGGCGCACCTTGGCAGCCGTCACGCCCTCGGGGTTGAACCACGGCTCGCTGCCCAGGGGCTTCTCCTTCTGCGAGGAGCGCGGCGGTGCGCGCATGAAGCGCACGCCCGCTTGTGCGCGCGTTTGCGTGAACATGACTGCGTGGACGCGTCGCCCAGAACCTGTCTCGCTTCTACCGGCGCACCTTGAACATGCCATGCGCCCACTTCGACCACTTTTTCAGCGTCGAGCTGCTCCCCCCACCAGGGCTGGTCGTGCTGCCTCCGACTTTCTCCTGGGCCTCCATGGTCTCAAAATGGGAGGAAATTCAAGTCCCAGTTCATTCAATTTGATCCATCCGGCAAAGTCTTTGCTTTGAGCTTCTCTCCTCGCTTCAACGTGATCTACACCACCACGCGGCCCGAACAACCTTGTGAGCAATGCCTCTCAGCAACAACAAAGTCTCAGAATTATCCAACTTTGTTTGTTGGGCGCGCAAGCCACGCGTGTTTACCCGTCCTCGACTACTCGGCAGCTTCACCCCGAAACGACCTTTCGTGGACACCTGATGTAGCATGCTGAGGGCTCCGGACACCCACATTGTGACTGTGAAGTCTGATCTTATCGCCAAGATGTTGAGCACTCACAGGCAGCGCGCGTTCGGCGCTACCCGGGAGCAGAGGGCAGCTCTCCCCACCCTCGGCAGCAGCGTGTGCGGCACGCGCCGGCCCCATGTCGTGAACAAGTCTCAGCGTGCCTCGGGAGCGCAGAGGTCCAGGTGCGCTGCCTGACACAACCGAAGCCAAGAGGCGATCGCAAGAACTGGATCGCGCTGAGCGCGCCCATTCTGGCCCCGCAGGCCCTCAAGGGCGGTGCAGGACCGTCTGACGACGAAGGCAATCCTGGAGAAGAGCACCGTGGACTACATGGACACCTCCAGGGCAGCCACGTCCTCGGTCCTGGGTGCGTTTGACGCGGAGTGCCAATGCCGGGCTCCCCTGGCATCGTGAACGGATCCACGGCGCCTCCGACTGTTGAAAATCTGGCAGCAATTGGATCTGCAGCGCTGCGCCTGGGCGTGGCGCGGCGTTCGCGGCAGGGACCCTGTGTGTGCGCACGCGCGCTCGCTCCTTCTGCTCCGCGGCCTGTGATTCGCCCGGGGCGTCGCCAAGGGCGGCCGCCTCTGGATCACACGGTCCCCTCAGTAAGGGATTCGCATCGCGCCGGACCTCGCGCCCGCACGCCAGCCATCCGAAGGAATCTTGGGCATCCCCTCGCCCCGTGACAGCACCAAACCAAATCAGACGCCCCCGCGCCCGCGCCCACGCCGCCTGCCGCGCCCCCGCAGCCATCATCCTCGGCGGCGGCGCCGGCACGCGCCTCTACCCCCTCACGAAGCAGCGCGCCAAGCCCGCCGTGCCCATCGGCGGCGCGTACCGCCTGATCGACGTGCCCATGAGCAACTGCATCAACAGCGGCATCAGCAAGATCTACATCCTCACCCAGTTCAACTCCACCAGCCTGAACCGACACCTGGCGCGCACCTACAACATGGGCAGCGGCGTCCGGTTCGGCGGGGACGGCTTTGTGGAGGTGCTGGCAGCCACCCAGGTGCGCCTGCCGCCGCGCCGCCGTGCTGCGCCCGCGCGCGCCGCTGTGAGCTGCGGCCTCGGGGCTGCGAGCCGCCGCTGCCAGCCGCTTGTTGGCATGGGCGCAGAGATTCTAGGTTTTCCTGCCGCAAGCGGCGGTTGGGTTGTGTTATGGCAAAATTGCTGTGGCCGGGCCGCGGTTGGAAGCAGCCCGGCAGTTGCTGGCGGCGTCAGGCGATGCGCAGCGCGGGGGCGTGCAGTCCGGTGCCCCTCAGGAGCCGCCGCCAGCGCGGCGCCGCGCCGCGCCACACCCCGCCGCACGCGCCGGGGAGCGCGCGCAAACGTCGCCAGCAGCGGGTGGAGAGGCGGGGCTAGGGCGTCTGCGCTGCCGACGGTTTGGCCCGGCAGTGTGCCCTGATGCTCCTTCTCCTTGACCTGTCCCCTCATTCCCTCACACCGCCGTCCATCTCATCAGACCCCCACCGACAAGGAGTGGTTCCAGGGCACCGCCGACGCCGTGAGGCAGTACGCGTGGCTGCTGGATGACACCAAGAACCGCAGCGTGAAGAACGTAGTCATCCTGTCCGGCGACCACCTGTGAGCCGGCCGGGCGGGGCGGGCAGCAGCCCAAGAGGCGGCGCGGCAGCGTTTGGGGCCGGTGGTTTTGGTTGCGTTGACGCGGCCGTCGGGCTCGCGGACAGGGGGCTCGGGCAACGATGACAACTCCGGGGATTCCGCCGCACCCGCGGCCTGTTGGCAAACAGAAGGCTTCGACTGGCAACGGCTCTGGACTGTGCCTCCTCGAACCAACACAAATCCTGGGCGGCGCCCAAGCCCTTGGACCCCCCAACATGACGTCGATCGCCCCTTCACAACCTCGGATCACTCAACCCCCCCCCCCCTCGGATCACTCAACCCCCTACCTTCCCGGCAGCTACCGCATGGACTACATGCGCTTCGTGCAGTCGCACATGGAGACTGGCGCTGACATCACCATCGGGTGCATCCCGTACGACGAGAGCCGCGCCAGTGACTTTGGCCTCATGAAGATTGATGGCCAGGTGGGGGG
>NW_014010202.1:0-6418 GCF_000611645.1 Monoraphidium neglectum
GCTTCGGCGCGCCGGCGCCCGCCGCGCCGGCGCCCGCGGCGCCGCCGGCGCCGCGCTGCGCGCCGGTCGAGCTGCCGCCCTGCTGCGGCGGCGAGGATGACCTGCTGGTTGATTGGCCGCTGGGCGCGCCCGCGTGCGCTGACCTGTACGGCGTGTCGGCGGCGGGCGCGTCCCCCGTCAGCGACGGCGTGACCGACGCCGGCTTCCTCTGCTGGGGCTGAGCCGCCCCGCGGGGCCGCCTTCTTTTGGCGGGGCTGACCCCCGCGCCGCGGCGCGGCGTGTGGGGGGAGCGCTCGATACCTGAAATGTGAAGATGCTTTACGCACAGCCAGCCGGGCTAGCACGAGCGCTTTTCAACGTGTGGGAGCGGGGCCATTGCCGCCGCGACTGAGAGTGTGCTGATCCTGGGGGTGGGGCGTTATAACAAGGGGCCCCTCGCTGGGCCCGAGGGGACGGCCGCGCGCGGCCGCGGGCGTGCTAGGGCCCCCCACACGCGGGGCGCGCCCACGCGCCCCTCCCGCGTCGCGCGCGGCCGCCTCCCCTTTCGCTTTCCGTGACTGCTCTGCTCCTGCCCCGACTGCCGCCTGAGCGACACTGCCCGCCCCGCCGCGGGGCCCCGTTGTCGTGGGGTAACGCGCGGCATCACGCCGCCACCCCCCGCCACGGCTCCGCGGCCGCGCGCATTTTCATTCTGAGAGTTTCCATGCGAATTGCACACTGGCCGAGGTTGTGCGCGCGGTGCGCGCACCCAGTTTTGGGGCCCCCCGCGGCCTGCCCTTTGGGCGGCCCCCGCGGCGCCCGGCCCCATGCCGTCTTGATCGTGCGAAGACAACCCATCACGGCCCCGCGCGCCCCATTCTGAGGACAATTGAAGTGAATGCAAAAGCTCAACACAACGCCGGCCCTGTGGCGCTCCGGACGCACCACCGCCGTAGCGCGCGCCCACGTCAGCGCGCGAGCCCCGCCGCTTCCCGGCGGCCGCCCCGCACCCCGACCCCGCTTTTCGCCGCCGCCCGCGCTCAATCGCCGCGGTCAACGGGCCGGGGTTGGCGCGCCGCCCGGCAAGGCAGCAGGGCAGACGCCAGCGCAGCACAGCGCACGCACGGCGCACGCGGCGCCGCGGACGGCCCGGGCACGCGGCCGCCCCCACGCTCTCGCCACCTCCGGCGGGCCCCCTGGCCGCCCGCCGCGGGCCGGCGCACGAAACAGGCAGCCCCCCGGCGGCCGGCCGCCCTCAGGCTGCCGCCGCCGCCGCCGCCGCCCTCGACGCCGCAGGCCGCGGCGCACCGCGCCGGGCATCGCAGGCCGCGGGACCCCCTCCCGTGCCGGCGCGCAGCAGCCCCGTTTCTTTCCTGCTATCTGCACAGCCCCTGCACGGCCCACCAGGCGCCGCCCCCTTTGTCTTCTTTCCTTGTGCGCGGATTTGTCGCGCGTGTTTAACCCCGCCTATTCACCATGTACCGCCCTTGGGCTAGGCGTCACGGCCCTGGCCGCCCGGCGCGCGCTCGCGCCCCTACGAATCCCCCCCATCCCCGCGGGGGCAGGGGCGCAGCGCGCGGCGCCGCGGCCAAACCGGCCGCTTCAAGAACAGCAGGCGCGCGCCGCCACGACATTTTGCCTGCCCGGCGCGCCCCGCGCCCCGGGGGCGCGCGCCCCTCCCCGCGCCGCTGCGGGCGGCTGCTCCCCTGCGCTGCGTTGGGGCGCGCCCCACCCGCCCCACTTCTCAGCGGGAACTTGGGCCAAAGACGTGTCACTGCCCGCCCGTGGGCCTGCCTCGGTGCCCGAATCCCTAGGGTTCGTGTGCCATATAATACTTGCGAACCCCGCGCGGGCCGGAGCGCAGCCCCATCCTCGGGCGTGATCCCCTTTGCGCGGCGTGTTTTGTCAGGCAACCACAGGACGCAGGCCGAGCCTTCGGCCGCACTTCTCCCTTGGGGCCCTCTGCGGCCCCCAGGGATTCGCACACACGGCGTGTGGGGCTTGAGCGAGAAAACATTTTGGCTGAGGTATTCTTTTTGTTGCTATACTGGCCGTTTTTGCCGGCCTCGCGCCCGCCCCCCCACATCTCGCGCGGACGCTACCCTCGGGCTTACGAGGCGCGAGCGATCCGCGGCAATCCAACAGTTTTACCGCCCTCTTGTGCGCGCCCGAGGTTGCGACGCGGGGCGCGGCCGCGGCATTCCGCCGCGGCCGCGCGCCCCGCGCGCTCGTTTTTCGCCCGGTGGCGCCGCCGCGCCGCGCCGCGCCGCCGCTCGCCGCTTGCCGGCGCCTGCCCCCCGGGCGTTTGCGCGGCGGGCACGCGTGAGCGTCAGCGCGTGTGCGCGCCCTGGGTGGGTTGAAGAGAGACTGTGAGCCTGCGCCCCGGGGCGCACACCCCACCTGGCTGCGTGGCAGCTGCCTAGGTCCATGTGCGCCCGCCGGGAGCCCTCCCTGGGTCCGGGGCTGAGCGCGTTGCACCGAACTTGCGCCCCCCACCCTCGCCGCACCTGCAACCTGCAAACCCACACACAGCACCCCAGCCGCGGCCCCGCCCCCGCGGCGGCTCCCCGGCCGGCCGTTTGTCATGGACTGTTCCCGGCCACGCCCGCGGTGAAGACTGTTCACCAGCAATGAAACGCGGCCCCTTGCGCCAAGGTCTGGCGAGCACTGATCCTGCCGTGGGGCCCACAACCCCTGCCCGCGCCTGCCCGCTGCGGCCCCCGCTCTCCAGACTCAGATTCATTGGGCCCCGGGCCGCGGTGGGTGGGCGCCTTTTGCCGAGTGTCCTGCTGCTTTGATTCCTGCCTGCGTCCTTTTTGCGTGCGCCCCTTTCATTTGGGCGATTGTATCCTCCACATTTAGTAAACCATGCATGAATATCGTGACAGTTGAGGGGGAACCCGATGGCGGTCCAGCTGGCGGGGATGGCCATTTGTTTGGAAACTGACGTCATCTACTAGAATCTCGAAACCAGTTAGGATCAGCGCCAGCCAAAGGCCCTGTGCCAACATGCGTCCATTCTGCAGGCTGTGTGAAACAGCGCCATAACCCGGCACTGAGCTGCCACCACCAGGCTTCCCATTCACAGTGCATGACCCATCAACTGCCAAAACCAGAGACAGGCTGCACGCTATTAAGTTGCACAAGGCAGTTTGTGAAGATAAGATCGCCAAGCAAAGGTCCTGCCGTCGTTGATGACCCCCAAGTCAGATCATCCGGTAGCAACGTCTCCGCCTGGTTGTGCGATCGCAGCGTCTTTAAGGTGGTAAATATTCGTCTACAAGCCTTGTCGCTGTCTACCTTCGAGGGACCAGGACGTGCACCCTTGCTTTTATTGCTCTCCCGCGTGCAGACATCGCACTTGGTCGGGTGAGGAACAACAAATTTTGCTTTGTAACTTCCAGAATCTAAGGGCCTAGGACGTTTACAGCTTGTCGCGCGCCTCGGCACCGGTCGTGACACGCCCCTGAGCAGCGCCTCACCGCCGCCGCCCTGGACAACCAGGCCTGCCCACCTCGCCAACTACAAGCGCAGCCCCATCTCCCTCGGCACCGCCCGCGCCGGACTCTACTGCCGCCGCGCCGGCGCGGCGCACGCGAAGCCTCAGCAGCTTCAGCGGCGGGGGCGCCCCGCCCCGCGCCCCGCGCGCGATGGCTGACCTGCAGCAGCAGATGGCGGCGCTGCTGCAGCAGTGCGTCGCAGAGGGGCTCCTGGACGAGCAGTTCCACCAGCTGCTGCAGCTGCAGGACGAGTCGAATCCCGACTTTGTCTCGGAGGTCGCCGAGCTATACTTCGACGACGCCGTCCCCAAGATCCAGCGGGTAGGGCAGCTCCTGTCGGACCCCTCCCCTGACTTTTCAGAGCTCGACGCCGTCGTGCACCAGTTCAAGGGCAGCAGCGCCAGCCTCGGCGCTGGCGGCATGGCGAAGCTTTGTATCCGCATGCGGGAGCTCTGCCAGCAGAGGGACGTCCCCGGGTGCCAGGCGCTGGTGCTGCAGGTGCGCGGCGCTCGCATGCGAGCGCATGAGCCTGCATGGGCGCGCATGTGTCTGCATGGGCATGCATGCGCCTGCATGGACGCCTGCAGGTGGGGCGGCCGCAGAGCACGCCCCGCCATGGTATCTTGGCACCTCCTCTCCTGCACTCTCTCTCGTCGAGGGCCGCGGGGCGGACTCCCACTCCGCTCGCGCTCGCTGCACTGCTCGACACCAGCCACGCAGCCCCTCTTCAAGCCCTCCCCCTCCTCTACTCGCCCCCCCTTTTCTCCCCGGCCGCTGCCTTCAGATGCAGGAGCAATTCACACGCCTCAAGCAGCAGCTGGGTGCATACCTGAGTATGGAGGCGCAGCGGAAGCGGTTGGCGGCGGGCGGGTAGTGCGGCGGCCCGCTTAACGCCGGCGGCGCCGCCGCGTTGGCCTTCGCCATCTGGCATGGGCGGCAGGGCCGCAGGTTGGGTGGTGGACGGGCTACCAGCGTCGTGGGCGCGTGCGGGTACGACACTCCTTGGGGTGCGTCACTCCTTGGGGACGTGGTTCCGCCTGGATTTGAGCTGTGTTTTAGCACGGCCGCTGGGAGGCACTTGCTGTTGATGTTGCCGTTCAAGTGGGGTCGGTTGCGGGCCGGCCCGGGCATGCGGCCCGCTCGGCTGGCTTGCGCCATCGCTCTCAGGCGCCCAGCGCGCAGCCAACCGAATGAGCGGAGCCCCTCGGGCGGCCCCGGGTGAAGGGGGGGGGTGGTGAGCCGGGCACTGGCCTGGCGGGCACGAGCGTCGGCGGGTGTTGCAACACAAGCATCAAACACCGCCTTCGCCTTGCCATGGCTGAACTGCATTCCGGCGGCGAGCCGGCGCGGCCTGACGGCCTGCGTTTGCCCACCCGCAGGACGCGCGGTGGGTGTTTTTTGGGCGGTTGTGTCGTTGTGGTTTTCAGTGGAAGCACTGCTGGTGGGCATGGGGCTGCACCGCCGCCCGTATCGCGTCGCGGCCGGCGGCGAAGCTTTGTTTGCAGCATCGGGCCAAGACTTGTCTTGCTTGAGGCCAGACCACTTGTGTCGGTGCGCATCGGTGTGTAAGATGTGTGGCGAAATGGGGGAGCGTTCGGCAGCGCGGCCATTGGGCGCGTCCGGCCGACAGTGGTGAGCCACAGGGGGAGGGGGGGGGAGGGCGCTTGGTGTGGCGGCCAGGTAGGCTCGCCCTGCTGGTGGCGCGGCTGGCTGTGTCATGACCTCTTGCAAACTGGCAGCTGTCATCAGCCCGTGGGGGTTGCACCGATCTCGGCCGCGGCCCTGGCCTCAGCCAGCAAGTCATAGCTCGAGGGCTCTGACCAACCCTGAGAGTGGTGCGGGTTTGCGGCGTGGTGCGCCGCGAGGAGCGCCGCTTGCTGATGGGGACAAAGATTGTATACATGCGGCATCAGGCTACGCAGACCCTCCGATCGTGCCGCCGCAGTGTCGGCGCCCGACGGTCCGTGATCAAGAGGCGCCGCAAACGCGCCCCCTCAGTGGCTTCTCATAGCTCGCGCTCCCGCTCGTAGCAAAATCAACGCTGTAACATATGTGAAACGAACGCACGAGACACTGGTCCGCTTCGACCGCTGAGAAGCAATCTCACTGAACGCGCGACCCGGAGATGCAGCAGAAGCGCAAGGCTCGCGCTAGCTCGCGCGCGAAGGATTTTGTGGAGTGGGACGGAGACTGGAGCGATGAAGGGGTGAGCCGAGGTCCAAAGCAAGACCCGCCCCGGACACCGCCGCTGCACGCCGCCCCTGAGCCCCGCTTCCGCCCCGCACGGCTGCACGTCCCCATGCTCTGTAACCCCCTTCCCGTACATCAGAAACCCGCCAAGAAGGCATCCAAGCAGGCCGCGCCGAAGAAGCCGGCGGCCCCCGTGCAGCAGGCGCCCGCCGGCGCCGTCGACTTCACCCGCCTGGACGTGAGCGGGCGCGGCCCCCCGGCAGCTTGCGCCTCGAGAGCGCCCCGAAAACGCCCACGCCACCTCACCTATGCTGAAGTATTTTGCATGTATGTACGTATGTTGCGGGAGCCCCGCCGCGGCGGTCGCCGTCGCCGCGCCGGCCGCTCGCGGAGCTCGGCCCGCCCAGCCTTCCCTTTCGGCATCCACTTCCCCCCACACACGCAACACACCGTGGACCCCTCACAGACCGCCGCCCTACAAAAGTACCGCGCCCTGTTCAAGCTCCCAGGGGGCGACAACTGCAAGGCGGACCTCATAGCAACAGTCAGCGCCCACTTCGGCCGGCAGGCACGTCCGGGGCCCGCCTCGCAGCTCGGCCGCAGCATGGAACTGGGTGCAGGCGCACGCCCGCGGGCGGAGCTGCCGCCGGCGGAAAGGAGCGACCCCTCAGATCTCTTGGTCGCCCTGGATTCTATTGAGCCTCACATCCGCCTCTGTCCTCATGATTGTTGGGCGATCGATCAACCAC
>NW_014010201.1:0-2670 GCF_000611645.1 Monoraphidium neglectum
GCAGCGGCAGCCTCGGGTCGTGGGCGGGAGCAGACTGAGCTGGCTGTGCAGGGGCAGCAGCAGCAGGGGCAGCAGCAGCAGGCTGACCAGCCGCCTGAGGAAGTCAGGTCTAATGGCAGCAACGCAGTGGACAGGCCTGGACCTCTGTTGTGGGACGGAGTCGACCTCTCCCCCTTGGCCGGCGCCACCGCCGGCCTGCTGGGCCCATCTGAGGCGCCCCCGCTCCCGAGCGCCGAGCCGCCGCGCGCGGCGCTTGCCGCCGCGCCGCCGCCGGCGCAGGGGCGGAGGGCGGACGGCCTCGGGCGCGCGGCGGGCGCCGGCAAGCGGGCCCGGGGGGGCGCTGACTCGGACAGCGACTACACCGGCGACGGGCGGCCGCCAAAGGCCGCCAAGCGCAAGGCACGCGCCGCGGCACCCTCCGTCAAGCTCGAGCCGCCCGCCTCGCCGCCGCCGGTCGACGCCTGCCTCGAGCAGCAGCAGCAGCAGCAGCAGCAGCAGCAGCAGCAGCAGCAGCAGCAGCAGGCCGCCTGCGGCTTGCTGGCGCCGGCGGGCGCCCCCGAGGGCCTGCAGGGGTTCCCCATGGTCATGCCCCTCAATGGCGCGCCCATGCTGTCGCCAGATCAGCACCACGCCGCACTCGCCCTGGCGCTCGCCCAAGGCGCGCTGAAGCTCGTCCCGCTGCGCCCAGTCGGGCCCGCCGGCGGCGGCGGCGCGGCACAGGCGCAGGCGCAGGCGCAGCAGCAGGCGGGGGGGCACCTGCCCGTGCTCATCCAGCTGCCGCTGGCCGCGGCGGCCGGCGCGCCGTCGCCGCTGCCATGCATCAACGCTGCTTCTGCAGTGGCGGCGGGGGCAGCACCCGACGGCCCACACACAGCTGACTGCAGCGACCAGCAGCAGCAGCAGCAGCAGCGGCAGCAGCAGCAGCAGCAGCAGCCTCAGAGGGACATGGCTGCGGCGGCTGCAGAGGCAGCAGAGGAGGAGGCGGACGCTGCGGCGCTCGCCGCGGCGGCGGCCGCGCAGGAGGCCGAGGCGGTGGCGCAGGAAGCGGCCGCCGCAGCCGTCGCTGCCGCCGCTGAAGAGGCCGCGCAGGCGCGCGCGAGCGCGGCCGCCGAGGCGTCCGCCGCGGCCGCCGCGGCGGAGTCCGCGGTGGCGGCTGCTGCCGCGGCGGCGTCTGCTGCGGCCGCGGCAACCGCCGCGCCGCCGGCGCCCGAGTTTTGCTCGATGCCCCTGCCCAAGCCGTCCCCTCTGCTGTGCTCTGGCCTGCCAGTCATGCAGCCCTCCCCGATGCTCACCAGCCTCGGCGCGGGCGCCGCCGCGGCGCCGCTGGGGATGATGGAGCCACCGCCGCTCTACCTGCAGGCCCCGCACGAGCACATGGGGACCCCGCGCCGCGCCATGAACGGCCACGCGCACGCGCATGGGCTGTCGCCCGTGCACAGCAGCGGCGGCGGCAGCGGGCCGCGCGCGAACGGCGGAGGGCTTGCAGCGGGGGATGTCGAGATGTTGGACTTTGGGGGGTTTGACGGGCACGGGGATGCGGTGGCGGGGTTGGGGCAGCGCGCGGCCAGCAGGGAGCTTGACTTTGACTTGGAGCCCCTTGTCGATGATTTGTGGTGACCTACCGTGGCTCTATATACACGCCCACGTCTGAGGCTGCGCCCGACAGCGGCTCTGACTAAGGCCATGACTAAGGCCCTGACGAATGCGACGCTATCCGCTGACAGGGTTCTCGAAACGGTTTCTGGTTTTTGGTGCTTGCGGGCGAAGTTCGGGGTCTGTTGGTGGGGCCAGTGGCGGCGACAGGTCAGATCCTGTCTCGACGTTCACTGCGCGAAATCAGTTTGGGCGCGCCGGCAGCGCGCGGCGACTCGGTATACGCCTTTCGTTTTTCGCTTTGACCAGCCGTGTGGACGTGCGGGCACCCGACGAAGCAAGCACCGCCATCCTGCCTGCCGCCCGTCCGGCCGGCATCCGCGCCAGTGCGCCTTCTTGAAGATTTAGGGTCAGGGTTCTGGTTTCGTGTGGTGTTCGTGCTGCATCGGATCCGCGTGCAGGTTTCAAGGTAAAAGTCGCGCACCGCAGCGTGTGTTTTGTCGGCACGCCTGCACGGCCCCAGCCCGCCATCCGTGAGTGCCACGCCCTTTCCAGGCCCCGCAGGCGCCTTCCACACACCCCTCATACATCCCAATGTCCCTCGCATGCGTATGCGTTCGTTTGTGTGCGCGCCAGTATGTGATGCGAGTGCGCCGGTGTTGCGATGCCCGTGTTACGCGTTTGCGCGTCGGTAGTAGCGGCGGCTGCCGCAGCTGGCCACTGCCTCTGCCTGCAGGATGCACGGCACGCCGAGGCGCCCGCCGGCTCATCACCCTTTGTAAGGAAGGCGTCCCCTGCGTATATCGGTGTATGCCTGCCTGCCCGGCGCCTCGCCATGTGCGGGGTGGTCAGGAAGCGACATCATTGGCAGTCGGGGCAGCCGGCGGCATGGGCGCATTCTGGGCAGTTGGGTTACTCGAAGGGGTCGCTGCTCAGACGTCGTGGCCGCCGCCGCCCCGTGCCCCGCTGGTGCATCTGCTTGCTCATCACACAGTGCTTGTGCCCCGTGCGGCCGAGGGCTCCGGTGGCGCTGGCGTGGTGCCGTGCACCTCAAGCCGCGCTCCCGGCGGGTGGCGA
>NW_014010201.1:3217-6963 GCF_000611645.1 Monoraphidium neglectum
GACGCTTGAGAGCAGCGGGAAGACGTGTGTACGTCGCAGCAGGGGAGCAACGGGCCTGCTCATGTGCTGGCAATCCCAGTCCGCTGGAATCGCGTTTGTCAAAGCTGAATGATGTGCGATCGGCAGGGCCTCGTAGAAGGGGGCTCGCCGCAGACGACCGCAGCGCACACGCCGGTGCAATTTGGTGTCTGGTCGGTCGCACTGCTCATGGCGAGCACCTGCATGCTGCTTTTGGGGGTCTGACCACGTCTTTCAGGGGTTCTCAGCCAACGTGCACAGGCTCACGACGGCATAGCTGTGTGCTGTTCGCAGGCGGGCTGCTCAGCACCTGATTAGTCAACCAGTGATGTCAGCATCCAGTCAAGCGGTCCTAGCACTTAGAGTGTTCAGGAACTATCCCAATGATCTGATGTCGTGAGTTTTTGTAATAGTTTCACTATCGGAGTGGATCGGGATACCGGCAAAGCAAGCTAGCTGCTTGCCGTGCGATCGATCTCGACAATCCGCCACTTGTGCGTTCCGTTCTTGGCATGTTTGCCTACTCCGGACTGCTGCCATCCAGGCGCATCGTCTTATCTACGCTGCTCGGTGCCTTCACCTTTGGCAGCAACGCTAGCGGTGCTACGCCGGCATCACCCCAGCAAGCGGCGATGGCAGCGCGACTGCCGGGCGTGCCCAAGCCGCCGGGCACGGTGCGCCTCATGCTCACTGGCGATGTGATGCTCGGGTGAGAGGCCTTCCGCGCTGCGGGGCAACACACTTGGCGGCGCAACGGCCCCGCTGCCCCCGCCTCTGCTGTGTTGACGCCGACCGTAGCGCCGCCGCTGCCACGCCTACGCCGGGGCCGCCCCGCCACGATGCCCTCCCGTAAAGTGCAGCGCTGTGTTACCCCACTCCTCAACCCCACCTGCTCGACCTGCACCCCGGCTGCCCCGCCCGGCAGCCGGGGGGTTGACCAGATCCTGCCACACCACGTGGCGCCCGTGATCTTCGAGGATTACGTAAGGGATGCCCGCGACTACGTGAGAATGGCGGAAAAGGTGGAGGTCCCTGGACTGCCGTCGTTTGGGGCAGGATGCGGTGGGGATGACAATGGGTTGGGAGGGGGGTGCTAAAAGAGGGAGAGAGACACGGGAGGTGGGAGGGCGGGGTAAGGAGAGACTTTGAACGCCAAGGTGCATAAATTTTGAATGGACGGGCGCTCGACGCCCTGAGGGGAGCCGCCGAGAGGGGTTGTGGCCACTTCGAAGCCGCGCACACGCGGCCGGCGGCCATGGGGTGGCTGGCGAGTGGGGCGACCGCGCGCGGGCGGGGCCCTTGGATAGATTGCACAGGCGTGCTCGGTGGCATGATCCCATCGCATGCGTAGAAACCCTTCCTGGATCGCAGTGGCCACTGCTGCTGCCAAGGCGGCATGAACCGGCTTTCCCACCACGCCGGCGTGTTTGGTCCATGCCGTCATCTGCAGGTCAACGGCAAGCTGCCGGAGCGGCGCGGGCCCGAGTACCCGTGGGGTGTCGCGCTGCAGGTACGGAGGGGGGGCTGAGCACTCCTTCTTCAAGGGACCGCCTCAATGACCTGCCATGGCTGCCAGCCGGCGGCTGCCTGGCGACAGGTGTGGGCAGACGACGGCTGCAGCGGCTGCTGGTGCTCATTGGTTTCGTCTTGCCCCGCGGCCTCTTGTGATAGCTCTTGCGCTCGCCACGTCCTTTCGGCCTCTCCTGCAATCAGCACGCGGCCCCACTCAGAGAGCCGTGTGACTGAGCGCGTGCACACACACAAGCATATGCGCACACCACCCCTTGCAGGACATGGAAGCCATGCGCCCCGACGTGCGTGTCATCAACCTGGAGACCGCCATGACTACGCACGACAAGCCCTGGCCTGACAAGGGCATTAACTACCGCTGCCACCCTGGTGGGCGCCGCCAGCTTTGCGGCCCGGCGAAGTGGGTCATCATGAGGACGGTGTGCGCGCACGAATCAGAGTTGGCAGCAGACGACACCAGTGATGCCCCCTAGAAAGCTACCCTGTCACCTGTATTGGGCCGGCCGCCGCGGGTGCCGGCGATGATGGGGAACGTGCGTTGCTCTTGCGACCGTGTTTGGCTTTGCGTGTGTCCAAGCGCCATCATAACAACCCTGCGACAGCCCGAGGGGCCATATCCATCCTTCAACCCTGCGCCTAATTGCTTGGACACCTTACCGCCGATTTTGCAAAACTTGGCCACGGATTCGTTCCATACTCGGCACCACCTGCACAGGCAACGTCGCGACGCTGAAGGCCGGCGGCGTCCAGGTCGCCGGACTGGCCAACAACCACTGCTTGGACTGGCAGATCCCCGGACTGATGGAGACCCTTGAAACGCTGGAGGGAGCTGGTGAGGGCGCTCGACCATGCGGAGACCGCGGCGCCCCAATCATCGCGCGCACTGGCCTGGCGGGCGAGGCACGGCAGGGGAGAGGGGTCGTCTAAGCGTGTGCTTAGACAGCTGTCCTTACACAGGGCCGCTGGCTGTGCGTGCAGGGGCCGCTCGCTGCAGGCACGGCAGCGTCTAATAGTAGTATAGTATATTCACAGTGTTCCAGGCAGTCAGAGTTGGACCCACTGCTGCTCGCCTGGACCGCAGGAATTATGGTGGCCGGCGCGGGCAGGAACGCCTCCCAAGCCTGCCGCCCCACCGTAATCCAGCTGCCGCCGGCCGCAGACGGCCAACCGTCCCGCAGCGCCGCCGCCGCCGCCGCTGCTGACGCCGACACCGCCCCAGCTGGGCCTGAGGACGTGGATGGGCCTCGGGTCCTGGTGTGGGGGCTGGGTCACGAGTCCAGTGGCGTGTATGATGAGTGGGAGGCAGGGGAGGCGCGGCCGGGCGTGTGCATGACGGACCTCAGCGCGGCGCACGCGGCGCGCGTGGGCGCCGCCGCGGCGGCCGCGAAGCGGCCCGGCAGCGACATCGCAGTCGTGTCACTGCACGGTAAGAGGGGCGGGGCCAGCCCGGCCCGGTGGGGGCGGGGCGCGGGGCGGCGGCTATGGACGCGGGGGTGCGGGCGAGGGCTTGGGGGCAAGGGCGCCTTGCCCCTTGGGGTGCCGGCGCTGGGTGGACGGGATGGGCTGGTGTCGTCAGGGGTGGGGAGGTGGAGCAGCGCGGGCCTGGCTGCTTGTGGTTTAGAGAGTTGGGCCGGGCGATGTGGAGGCTTGCAGTGGGGTCAAAAGTGACCAAGGACGTCGGCGCAGCAGTGGGTTTGGATGGTTGTGCACGCTGTGCCTGCCGCGCTCGTGACCAGAATCCGCGGCCTTGCTGGCCGCCCCCGCTGGCCCACTGCAGCTGGGCGACACACCAATCTGGCTGCCCGGCGTTGTGCTTTCCTGCTCGCTCTCCCTGCAGTGGGGTCAAACTGGGGCTTCACGGTCCCCGAGGCTCAGCGGCAATTCACGCGCGCGCTCATCCAAGGTTGGATCCCACGCCTGTATGCACTCACGGCCTGGCGTGCGCTAGCCTGTCCGCTGCCTCCCAGCCCGTCACTGTGAACGCCAGAGCGGCGCGCCCGCCTTCTTAGCAGCACTGGCAAAGCGGGGTTGAGATTCGTCTGGATTAGCAGCAGCCTTGTTTTTGGGCGCAGCTGAGTTGTGTGCTGAGTTGTGTGCTGAGTTGTGTGCTGAGTTGT
This sequence comes from Monoraphidium neglectum, assembly GCF_000611645.1. Classification (NCBI taxonomy): domain Eukaryota; kingdom Viridiplantae; phylum Chlorophyta; class Chlorophyceae; order Sphaeropleales; family Selenastraceae; genus Monoraphidium; species Monoraphidium neglectum. Next base: position 6,883 of record NW_014010201.1, read on the forward strand.
GTGCAGAGGCACAGGCATGTCTTTTGCGTTGGGCACTGCCTCCTCTCCGGTCCTTCCCGCCCCACCCCACCCCACCCCACC
>NW_014010200.1:0-2581 GCF_000611645.1 Monoraphidium neglectum
TGTGTGGGGTGAGCGGGCTGTGGGGGAGTACGGAGGCAGAGGCGTCAGATGAGAACAGAGTGGGTCAGGAGGCACGGCGGCGCGGCCGAGGCGCATGCGGCAGCAAAGTGGGGGCAAGGGATCGCGGAGCGCGGGGACTTGAAGTTGGGGGGCGGGGGGTGATGTGTCGGCGCGCACCCTTCATGGAGAGGGGGCCGAAGAGCTCCTCTGGCACAGAGAAGCGCGTCAGCAGGCGCTCAAAGTAGACGCCGCCCATGACCTTGCTGAGACGCCGCGACAGCTCAGACTTGGCGGTGCCCGGGGGGCCCAGCAGCAGTAGGTGCTCGCCGCACAGCGCCGCAAGCAGCAGCAGGCGCACCTGGAGGGGCAAGCGCGGATCGGATTGTTATGTTGGTCAAACTTGGGGGGGGGGCTCATCACTGCTGAAAGAGATGCGGGCAGCACCCCACTTGACAAAGGTCAAGCACCGGCGCCGGGCTGCGCGCCGCCGCCGCCGCCGGTTGACCCCTTGTGCTCGCGTTGCGGCGTCACCCGCAAAAAGCGCACCCTGTCGGCACCCGACGGGAGACGCTTTGACGCATGCGTGCCGCGCGACGGCCGCGCCTCACCTCCGTCTCCCTTTCAAGGAGCCCCTTTTGTACTTTGGCGATCGTCGCCGCCAGCCGGGCGCGCAGCTCAGAGTCGACAGAGAGATCGAGCGCGCGCGCCGCTGCGGCCGACGCGGCAGTCGTGGTGGCCAGGCGCGCATCGACGGTCTGCGTCACCTCCGCGATAAGTTGGATATCTGTGGTGTCCACTGTAGATACCTGGTCGGCCCTCACGGCCCTGGAGACAAAGGCACGCCGGGTGTCGAAGATTTTCGGTGCAGCTGCCGCAGCCGTGCTGCTGTGGCGACGAGGAGCTGCTACAGGCAGACCGTAAGGGATGCGAGGGACGCCACCGCGGCCATTGGCCCCGCCCAGCGCGGCGCAGGGCGCCTTGATGCCGAAACTGGCCATGGTGTGGTCCCCGCACTGCACGCGAGCAGCTATACAAGGGGTATATGGAAGCGAAGGATGGATCTGATACGTGCGAAAAATGCCACTCTCCCAAAAAGAGGCCATTGTCGCCCAGCGAAATCAGCAGGCAGGCAGGCGCGATCTCAGGGCCAAAGCAGGAGCAATCCACGTGAGTCTGCAAGTCACAAACATCCATAACATCCTGTAATTATCATGTACAGGTTACGGGAACCCTTGACGCCGCTTCGCAAGGTCGCCAGAGTAGTGCCCGCTTGGCACTGGAGACGCTTTTTGCAACTGAGCGTGGTGACGTGGCGGCGCAGCTGTCGAAGCGGGCCGAAATGTTCAGGGGCAGGCTTTGAACTGATCCAACTGCAATAAAAAGTTATTGTGTGTGCGGCAGTTGTCAAACCGCGAGATGTGATCGCCCAACTGGACGTGGTCAGCGGAGTTTGCAGCAACAGGTCAGGCGAACGCAGCGGCTCGCAACCAGGCCGGTCTGGGAGGCATGAGCGTGGGTTTGCAGAACGGGCTGCTGCTGTGGTTGAAATGCGTGTGGGGTGCACTGGAGCGCCGCGCTGCTTGTGTAACTTTACATTCGTTTCTACATACATACTGCTCCCCGCAATGACTTGGTCTGGTCATCAGGCCGTCTTGGCCTGGTCAGACCCGCTTGGGGCGGTCTTGACCCAGTCAAGTTGAGCCCAATTGAACAGCGAGGCCTTGCGCGACAAGACCCCTTCGCACTGCTGTCTGACCGTTACAGATGGCTGATTGGGCGGATCGGCACAGTATGATAAATGGGTGAACGCACGATTTGTTCCAATCGGAAGTGGCGACCTGATGCATCATGCTTGGAGGAATGACAGGCACCTGGTGAGACAAGCCAAATGAATTGAGGGGTGACGAAATCCATGCAGATCTGAAACTGTGTAGCAGAGCTGCAGGAGCGCACCAGCCTCGGCCGCCAGGGTGGGGCTGAATTTAGACAACATGAACTAGTGACAGCCCAGAGTCACGGCAGGCCCGCACCCTCGCAATATCCAGCCCGGGCTTTGCCCCTCACGCTGAGATCAACGCCCTAATTGCCCATCTCTGCGGCCGGCATCAGGCCCTCCACCACCCGCGCCAGCTGCACGGCCTCGCACTCCCTGCGGTGCGCCATGCGCACCCAGTGGTGGCGGCAGCACGCGTCGCCGCAGTACATCACGCCCGTGGTGCGGCCGCAGCCGGCGCAGCGCCGCAGCTGCGCGCCATCTGCCGGCGTCTTGCCGCACACGGCGCAGGCGCTGTGCGGGGTAGACCCGCCCCGGCTGCGTCGGCTGCGGCGCACCTGCGAGGGGACAAGGACAGATTTTGCAGTAGTTGACCCCAAGTGTGATGCTAAGCCGCGCCCAACATACACACAACTTGGTTGGACCGCCAACACGCTTGCAGACACCCGCCTGCTGCTTTCCAGGCGCATATGCATGCACGAACCGCACGCAAGCACCCGCGCCTGCACACACACACGCACCTGCCCCCGCACCTGCGCGAGCGCTCACTCACACCACCCCCACCCCCCAATCACACACACGCGCGCG
>NW_014010200.1:3058-6892 GCF_000611645.1 Monoraphidium neglectum
ACACACGACGACGACGACGCACGCACGCATTCATGTGCACGCACGCACGTACGCACGCGCGCACGCGCGCGTGTGTGCGCGCCCCACCCCCATCCCATCTCCCATCCTCAACCCCCACTACTCACTCTCTGACCCTCGCTCATAAATACACTCGCACGTGCAAATGTTTGCGTCAATGCACGCTCGCACAGACTGGCACAGGTGCCCTGTATCTTCGCACCTGCTCACGTTGGTCGCTGCTGCTGCTGCTGCTTTGTGCTGCCTGCTTGAGAGACACGCTCCGCACTCGACCGCTCCCGGCAGTGCATACCGCTTGCAGCGCCTTTGCCGCCTGCTGCTGGCTGTGAGCTCTGGATTTAAGCTGCGCCACAGCAGCCAGGGCATCAACAGCACCCTCCTCTTCAGCAACGCGCCGCGCCAGCTCCGGCCCCGCGCAGGCGACTGCCGCCAGGGCCAACACCCCATTGATGCCCAAGCCAGGCCCGGCCATTGCGGCCAGCCCGCGCAGCACCCCGTCCTCGTCAGCGATCCGCCGCGCCAGATCACCGCCCGCAAGCGCGTTGCTGCAAAGGGCGCCGGCGGCGCCGAGCCCCAAAAGGTCGATGTGCGCAACCGCCGCTGCGAGGATTTTAAACAATCCACGTGCGTCGGCCGTGCGGCGCGCCAGGTCAGCACTTGGGGAGATGATCCAATTCAGCAGCCCCAGGGCGTGGAGGCGTGCGGGGTCGCCTCCCCTGAGCGCCGCCCACAGGGCGTCCATCAGACCATCATCGCCCCCCAAGCGCAGCGCAAGCGCGGTGTTGTGCTGCGCAACGCAGGCAAAATCCAGCGTCAACGTCGCAGCGGGGCTGGCTTCATTGCCGCCGCATATGACCGCGGTCAGCCTGCGAGTCGCGCCGTCCTCAAGCACTACGCGTCGCGCCAGGTCGGGCCCTGCGCGGGCGATCTCCACCAAGGCCGCCCCTGCGAGCTGGCCATGGTCGCCGCCGCTCGAGAGCAGTCGCAAAATGCCGCTCAGCACGCCATCGGTGCCTGCCGCGAGCCGCGCGACGTCGGCGCTTTGGGCGCACGCCGTCGCCAGCACGCGCGCCGCGGCGGGCCAGGCGATGCCGTGACTTGTGCGTAGCGCGGCGGCGAGTTTTGCCGACACGCCTTCCGTGCCTATCACGCGCTGTGTGAGACCCTCGCCGCCCAGACATATTATGGTGCAGAGCGTCTGCGCCGCAAACCTAGCTGCCGCGCTGCTGCGCCCGGCGGCGCTCGCGTGGCCAGCGATGGTGCAGCCGGCGCCCAGCTGTACCATGGTGGCCAGAGCGCTCAGCGCCCCCTCCTCCGCGACCACGCGCTGAGCCACGGCGTCACCGCCCGCAATGCAGACCATATTGAGCGCCGCCGCGGCGTCCTCAGCGCCGCCGCCGCGCATCGCCGCGACGAGCGCGCGCACCGCACCCTGGTGTTCTGCCAGGCGAGGCGCGTGCGGCTGCCCAGCTTTTGCAAGCGCGGCCAGCAGCTTGGCTGCATCTATGACGACGCCGGCGTCGCAGCTGCTCAGCGCCGCCACCGCAGCAGCCACAGCGTCGTCGCTCTCCAACGCCTCCAGCACGCAATGCCAGGTCGACTGCCTGGCGCAGAGCGTGGCGAGCGCCGCCAGCGCCGCCGCCGCCGCATCCCCGCACCCCTGGTCGCCGCCGCCGGCCCGCAGCGCGCCTGAGAGGGCGCTCAGGGCGGCGCGCGCCGCCGGCGTCCCTGGGCCGCGGGCGGCGGCCTGCGCCTGGCGCAGGGCTGCTGACCTCTGGAAGGCGACCGCACGGGCGCCGCTGGGCTGTACATCCTGCGGAAGGCGCGCAGGCACGTGCGCTGGGTGTCAACACAGCAGCTACAGCAAGTGCTGGTGCATGGCTGCCGCATGAGGGTGCCGCAGGATCGATTGATAAAGGGCGCATGCTCTAGTGAGGCGACGTGTCCGCTCATCCGCGCGCGGGCGCGCGCGCCCTGACGCGAGTACCATACACCGCACCTGCACATAGCACGATACATTGCCCTTTCTGCACGTGCAATTTGAGTTGCGTAGACTTGCGCGGCATCTCAGCTTTGTCTGATCAAGTCCAAGTCAATCTCGACAATGATCTACGATGGGGGCGCGATCACGTAGATGCCCGCTTGCTGCATATGATATCTTGACGCTTCTATGATCATCTTTCAAAGCACTTTGAGGTACGGTATTCCTGAGCATACCGTAATCTGAAGGGTTCAAGACCGGCAACAGCGGCTCGCTGACAATGTCATCAGTTGGCGCTTGGTGGTCGAGTTTGCCAGTGATGGTCAGCATGGCCGCCGATTGTTGTGGTGGTCCGCAGCAACATCGCACCATCAAAAATTACTTGAAAAATTTCCAGTTGCTGAGAAATGTGGAGCAGCAAGCCAGGCCCGTCGGACGCCTCCGGAACAAAGACTGCTGCATCCGGTTCGTGTTGCACATCATTCGGGACGGCTGTGGGGATGTGTCTACCGTAGCTAATGAGCTTTCGCGCCGCTGCCATGATACGCGAGACACCCTGTGACCCTGACAGCAGTGCAGTATAAACGGGTCAGGCGTGCACGCACAGCGGCTCGCGTCTGGGCCTGTCGTATGGCAGGCATGAGCATGACTTTGCAGCGGAAGCTGCTGCTGTGGTTCCATTGGGGTGCTGCGTGAAGCGCTGCGCCGCTTGTTCATCTGTGCTCTGCGCCGCTCAATACCCGGGTCTGGTAATCAGGTCGTCTCGACCAAGTCAAATTTTTGTTCGACTTCATCAACTCAAACTTGGATGGTCATGCCCAAGTCAAGCTTGTGTGACCGAGCCGAACATGTGACCTTGCACAAAGGCCTCCCTTAACACTGTTATCATCCTCACGCGCACCTGATTGGGCTGATTGGCACGGTACATGAATGTGCATGGGACAACACGCAGTTTGTAATCAGCAGCAATACGCCGTAACATGAAGCACCACACTTGGAGAGCTGACAGGCACCTGGTCAGGATTAGGATTGCAAATGTTACAAGATGTTGCGATCGCCCGCTCCTGGAGCCATCCAGGCTCATGCGATATGACTACGTTGCATCAGCATTGTGTGACTGGGATTCAAGCAGCCACCGTTCGCCGTTCAAAGCCGGGTGTTGAGCAAAAGGCAAACTATCTGGGGGTGAGAAAGGCTGTACAGATCTGGGACCAGATAGCAGTCAGATAGCATTGCATGAGCGCACCAGCCTGGATATCGAAGGCGGGTGGGAAGACGTGTCAGCACAGATTCAAAGCAGGCCCGCACCCTCACAATATCCAGCCCGGGCTTTGCCCCTCACGCTGAGAGCAACGCCCTAATCGCCCATCTCTGCCGCCACCATCAGCCCCTCCACCACCCGCGCCAGCTGCACGGCCTCGCACTGCTGGCGGTGCGCCATGCGCACCCAGTGGTGGCGGCAGCACGCGTCACCGCAGTACATGACGCCTGTGGTGCGGCCGCAGCCGGCGCAGCGCCGCAGCTGCGCGCCATCTGCCGGCGTCTTGCCGCACACGGCACAGGCGCCGCTCGGGCTGGGACCGCTCTGGCTGTGTCTGCTGTGGCGCACCTGCAAGGCGATTTTGGTGAAACTGGTACTTCTTGGTCCCAACGCCTTGCGATGCTGGTCCACGCCACACACGAGCGTGATCATTCACATGCACGCATACATCCAACCTCGACCCATGCACATGTGTGTGCATGCATGCATGAATGCACCTGCACCCGCACCGACACCCGCTCCTGCGTGCATGTGGGCCCACCCACTCACTCACTCACCCACTCACCCACCCACC
>NW_014010199.1:0-2919 GCF_000611645.1 Monoraphidium neglectum
ACCCAAGGGTGACTACGACCACGACCGCGCGCGGGCGGACCGCAAGAAGCTGCAGCGCGAGGTCGTGCGCGAGAAGAGGGGCGCCATGCGCGAGCTGCGGAGAGACACGACGTTCATGGCACAGGCGAGACGCAGGGGGCAGGGCTTGTGCGTGTGCTCGCACGCCTGCTGGCGGACGAGGGGATTTTTTGGAGCGTCGGGGCAGGGAGAGCGGGAAGTGTGGGGGTTTGGCGGCGCGCGCCAGCCCGTTGTAATCGAATCTGGCAGGACAAGGTGTTAGCGGCCCCGGCATGCCAGGCCCTTTTGCGGGTCCTTCCCTGCAGCACCTGCGTCTGCCTGGGAGCTGGTCCTGCTCGCTTGTCGGTGTTTTTTGAACACTGCCACTGCTGCTTTCCCAAGCCACGCGCATGTGTCCACACCACCCACTCGCTCACGCGCGAACTCACACTCAATCACACTGAGTCACGCTCATTTACGCGCAAGTACAAGGCATCAAAACACGAACACACACATCACATCAACTCACACTCACACACACACCATCCCTCTATCCATGCGCGCGCGCAGGAGCGTGACGCGGAGCGCGCCCGGGTGGACTCTGAGCGCCTGGCCAGTGAGCGGCGCTTCTACTCCGAGCTGCAGGCGCAGGAGGCCGACTTCAAGCAGGGCGGGCAGAAGGGCATGCACAAGGGCCGCAAGAAGGCCGCCAAGTAGGGCGGCGGTGGCGGTCCTGCACCGCTGCTGCGGAGGCCTTGCGGCTCGGCAGCTGATGTGTAACCTCCATTTCAACCGCATCCCTCGCTGTCTGCAGCGGGGTCTGGAGCTCCTGAAGTGTGGTCCAATGAATGAGTCAAACCCCCTTGCTGTGTTTGAATAGGGCGAGCGACAAAGAAGCAAACCCTCCAAATGTTACCACACCCAAGCCAGCCACCAGCCATTGATGGCAGCGCCGGGGAGGGCACGGCTTGCTGCCATTGCTCGTCCAAGCAGAAGGACTCCTCCCCTCCCCTCCCCTCACCTTGACGTATGCACGCGCGCACACCCACAACACATTTTGGTTTTCCATGCACCGCGTTTGAGCGGCAGACACCATGAACGTCAACGAAGGCAACATCTTTGCTGTGGGCTCTGCTGCAGCCCGGCGCCTGGGCTCTGGGTCTGGCCAGGTGCCGGGTGAAGCAGAGCTTTTAAACGGGAAGGGGCGGGAGTCAGCGCCTGTGGTGTGGCACGTGGGGACCGGCGGGGGCCGCGAGTAGGTTGCATGCATGGGTCGTTCAAATGCGCCGGGCAGGGTCGCACCAGGCTCCGTCGGCCTGGACGTGGTGTACGGCGCCATTCCCGCTGGCCAACATGGATTGGGGCAGGGTTTGTGGGGAACACAGTACCTCCATTGACACTGGACAGACACTGTTAGCAGCACACCCCTACCTTCCCAATGCAACATCAGCCATGGAGCACCATCACAGCTTAGCGGGCCACATGCATGCAAGCCGGTGATGGTGTGTTGTGGCCCCCCAAGCATCCAAGCTGTGTGCGTCGGAAACATGTTGGCGCGCGGTGGCGGTGGTTGCGCCTGGATGCGGCTGGTCGTCGCAACCCGCAACCACCGCCTTGGTTGTGGGTACCCAAAGATTGACCAGTGGTCGCCACAACCAGCCGCCTGTTTGCGGGGACCCTGGGTCGCCGCAACCATGCGGCGGGTCGTGGCGACCAAGGACACTGCGCCGCATATGCTGTGGCCTGTGCTCCTGACCCTGTGCTGATTAGGAAGCATGCGTATAGTGCGATTTATATGTTTAAATAAGGTACTGGCTTATTTGAGGCTAGTGCGCAGCAAGGTGAAACACCACCGAGTTGCTGGTCAAGTGCATTGACAGCACTGCACAATAAACAGACCTTAAGAACAGACCAAGCTAAAAATACCAACGGACACAGCAACGGCTGTGCAAAATATTTAATTCCGCATAATGGGCGCGCCACAGGGCCCAGGCGCGCGCGGAGCGGCGTCCCCGGCGGCATGTGCTTCTCGGGACGCCAGGGGTGACGGCAACTTGGGGCATGCGGGGACGCTTCTTGTTGCCCGGCGCAGCACAATGGCCCAGCGCCGTGTTTCCTTGATCGCCAGCGGGGCGCTTGGCAGCGCGGCGAGCCGCACCCAGGAGGGGCATGGTGGCGGCTGGCTTGTTGTTGAAGGCACTGTCTAAAGATTGCGCGGTGGGGAGGGGTAAACACCAACCTTAAGTAGGTGCCAACAAATGCGAGTTTGGTGCCAAACGCTAACAACGAACGCAGCGGGGCAGCAGGCGCCGAGTGGCTCAGTGTGACAGCTGGCTCAGCCTCAGGAGGCTGGGCAGGGCAACCCGCGGACCACACTTCATGCGGGAGATGCCTCTAGATGCAACTACAGCTTATTCGCCCAACAACAGGAAGGATCACCTCCAGGGGCTGTGGGGGCCGCCGGGTTGGTGACTCGGCCGACTTGTGATCATAGCTGCGGGCTAATGAGTGTCATAGGCTGCGATGTTGCGGGAATGCATTTGATCGCCGTCGGAACAACAGGCAAATGGGGAACCGCAGATTTAAACGTGCCTGTCGTGCCGTTGGAAGTCGCAGGAAGCCGGTGGCGCGACAGCAGTGCGTCTCTGTGTGTTTAAATAGGCGAAATAAATGGCAGAGGTGCTGTACGTTGCCAGCGGCCAGGCCTTGACGACAGGTGTCGTCTGGGCCGCTGAGCGGCGCAGCCTGAGTCATGCGTAGCGCCTCGCATCAGGGCAGCAAGAGCGGTTGGGTGCACAACTTGCGTGCGCATGTTTTCACCCACTTGCACGCCGCAAGCGACCTGCGGGATGTGCACATACTGTACCGGCATCAGGCTGCTTAGTTTTGGGTGAAGCCCATGTGTACCGTATGACCGTGCGC
>NW_014010199.1:3682-7176 GCF_000611645.1 Monoraphidium neglectum
CCGCAGGCCAGGTTGGCAGCAACCTGCAACCCGTCGCCTGGTCACGGCGACGGTGCCAGGGTTGCGTGCGCGCAACCCCGGCTGCAACCGGCGGCAACCCGCAGCAACCTGGGCCTGGTCACTGCAACCAGGTCCCATATGTTTCCGACGTGGAACGTCTGGAATGACTGTGCTGCAATCCAAATTGCCAACTTTCATGGGATTCAAATGACTTGGACACCTTGCATGAGGATGACATGCACTCCTCGGCAGCCCAATGGCCAGAAATGTTACATCACAACGTGTTGGGCATGCAGCTAGGTTGAACATGCGCATGAGGGTAGTCCCCTGCTCAGTTGCAGCATCCTGGTAGCTGGGACGCAAGCCCGCAGCCAGTGCCAGGGCCCACCGCGCGGAGGTGTGCTGCTCGGGCCCCAAAAAACATGCGGCCCGCAAGCAACGGTACAGGTAACGTTGCGTGCGGCGCAGCCCAACCCCCTCGCATTGGCGAAGGTAGCGGCGTGGCCACCACCATGGATGGTGCCACAGGAGACCCGCCCAGTGGCTTCCCCCAGAGGGGTGCTCCTGAAAGCAAAGCCTCCCGCATGGGGCCACCCCATACGGGGCCCCCGGACTAGGGCTGCCAGGTCGCCGCAACATGCGCGCCGCTGGGGCTGGGAGCGCACCCCCAACCCGAGCAGCGGGCGCGTGACCTGGAGATGCAGCGCCTGCAGTAAGGGGGTGAGAGCAGCGGAGCGCGGCGCACGCGCAGGGGCACCAGGCAACACTCTAGCATGCAGCAAAGCACGCGCTGCAACACCATACAAGACTGAGTAGGGCTGACTCTGCAGATAGCACCCCACGGCTTCCCCGCATGCAAGCCTGCGAGTGCAAAAGTAGGCGAAAGGGAGTGTTGATTGGAGTAAAGGTGGATTAAAGCTCGCCTTTGTACGTCGAAACGTGTTTGATTAAGGCAATGTTTGCTTGGATGCGCGCTTTATGCAGGGGACCGACCCAGCAAGCGACCTTCACGCTGTTTGTATTTTGGAACGCCAGTCCAGATACACGGGGCTGTAAGAAAGCAAAGTTCTGGGCTTTTCAATATAGTTTCAACTGGCTGCTCGCAGATTCCTAAAGGCGGAGCTGGCTGCAGAGTTGACCAGCACGTTGACCGTGCTGTATGTGAGCACATGCACAGCGTGTGGGCGCCAGAGGGCTAATTAGTTGTCCGGTGAGCTGTAGTTTGTGTAGTGAGACTCATCACATCCTATGGATGAAGGGGGTAACCCTCGAGTGCGCCTTCCCTTCGATTTTTGGCTGGTACGGTTCATGTTTCCCCGCGGGGCTGAGCCTGCACATGCTGCAAATAGTCATGAGCACCTACACCAGCCATCCACTGTCCTGATGGTTATGTACAGTGCGTTTGTACACTTGTCCTGCGTGCCAGCAATCATGGCAACCGATTCAAATGTGTGGCCAGCAGTCGCCAAAATCCTTTCAAGACAGGCATGGGGCGCACGACCTCATATACTGGTACCGTATTGAAATGCAGACGGCCAGGTGCCCTTGACTGATGCACTTGAAATAATTCTTACCACAGCTAGCTGGTTTTGACATTGGTTTCAAATTGTGTTCCGAATCCCCATGCCTGCATAGAGGGCATGCAGTGCGTTGTTGTTGATTCGGTGATTTCTACCGTTCACTCCGGCATGCGGTGCCCGCTGTGCACCACAACTGTGCTGATGTGGACTGCCCTGATGTGGGGCAGTTGGTCAACTGCGGTCAAACAGGCGGTGTGGCAGTTCCATGGCAGGCCGGAGGGCGACGATCCTGTCGCAAAGATAGACATAATACAGCTTTTGATAATGTTTGAAGAGGTTGTCGATCGCATTCAACCACAATTCAAGCGAAGTGATCTGAGGGCTGATCGCGTTGCAGCATGTGTCAGATATTTGTTGTACGAGAACTTGGATATGGAAGTGTTTTTTATTGTGTAAATATTCAATCGCTCGTCATGTTCGCTTGACCCGTATTCCTAGATTCTCGCGGAGCCTGCGAAGAAAGACATAGGTGTCAGCAATTGTAAGACTTGAAAGCCACAATCAAATTTGCTTCGCTCAACCACGGCGGCTGCATAGGCACCGCCGCACCCTCCTGCGCCGAGAGGCGTCACAGCAGGACGCATGTCAGGCCAGACGCTGCGGGCGCACAGGGCCCAGGGGATCAGCGAGCAGGAGCTGCTGGGCCTGTGCCCGTCAACAACAGCTGCCACAGAAGCCGACAATGCGGATGCATGGCCAACGGCAGCGGCAGGCAGCCCGTACGCTCCTGGCAGCACGGGCGCCGCCGGCACACGGACAGGGGCACAGCAGAACACCCCTGGCAGCGGGCGCCCCGGCGCATCCTCCCCGCTGGAAGGCTCACGACCGCACGCCGCCGGCCGTCTGGTCGCCGCCTCCCCTCGGCGGCCTGGCAGCGGTGGCGGCGGCGTGAAGGGGGATGGCCACGGCGCGCCTAGCTGCGGCGCCCGCCCGAGTGCCATCCAGGTGTGCCGCAACGCATGCGCCGCCGCCGCAACCCTGCGGATGCATGCCCCCATCACGCATCACGCAAACGCCACTCCCTAGACAAAACATCTGCCCTCGGCCTGCGCACCCCGCGCGCAGGACCTCGCGCGCGCCGCAGAGAAGGCGCTCGCGTCCGGCATGGGCGACTGGCACCTCCAATCCATCCAAGACGCGGCCCCCTGGGCCCAGGAGCGGCTGCTGCTCGGCCCCTTTGGCCCGGAGGCCCTGACGGCGCGCCACGGACTGGACGAGCGGCAGTGCCTCGCGCTGTACGGACTGCTGCAGCGCCACACGGCCGGCTTCCAGTCCGAGGCGGCCGCGCTGGTCGCGGGCGCGGCGCACCGGGAGCAGCTGCTGGCGGGGCTGTGGCGGACGTTTGCGCAGCTCTGGGACGACAGCGTGCAGGTGCGGCCGCGCAGAGGGTGGGATGCGGGGCGGAGCTCCTGGGGGGCTGCTGGTGGCGGTGCCCTACAACGGACGGCTAGCTGATGGTAGAATGCTGCTGCTGCTGCTGCCGCCGCCGCCGCCGCTGCCGCCGCCGCTGCCGCCGCTGCTGCCGCTGCCGCTGCCGCTGCTGCTGCCGCTGCTGCTGCGGTCGCTGCGTCACATCTCAGTGGCATGATTTAAATTGTGTGAAAGGCAGGATCAGCATGTATGATGGGAGTGATGCATGCCCATAAGCCAGGGCCCTGGCGCCAGCCTTCCCGGCCTCTGCATCGACCGTGCTTCCTCCCAACCCCCCGCAATCCCGCCACCCCTCCATCTCCCTGCGCCCAGGCTGCATTCAGCGGGGAGGTGGCGTCCGCCATGGCTGAGCTGCAGGGCACCCACGAGGCGCTGCTGGCGGCGCAGGACCGGCTGGAGGACGTCCTGGCTGAGAACAGGTGAGCTTTTTTGGGGGGGGGGGGCACAGCGTATGTAAGCGGATGGAGGGGCGCAGGGTGGGCG
>NW_014010198.1:0-6407 GCF_000611645.1 Monoraphidium neglectum
ACCTCGGGTCGTGCGCATACGCAGGCGCCCCCGAGCCGTGCCGCGTGGCGTATGCCAGGGACTTCACAAAGGTGGACGATGGGAAGCTGGACAGCGACGGGGTGAGAGGGGGTTCTTTTTCTGGGGGGCAAGCGGACGCAGGGTGGCAAAGGGGGGGAGGTGGATTCGTCAACGTGGGCGGCGTTGGTGGGCAGTCAGGTGTGTGGGTTAGTGGGTGGGTGGGTGTGAGGGGGTGTTGTGCTGTTGAGGGCCGTGGGTGCGGATCGGCAGGAAGATTGGAAAGAGGGGACACAAAAAACGAGGGTGCAGCATGTCCAACGCCCACAGCCGGGCCTGTGCGCCGCAGCGGGGCAAAGGGGCGGCGACACGTGCCAGCTTTGGCGACGCGCAGTTGCGCATGAGCTTGTCTTGCTCTCCTGCATTGAAACGGCCCCGGGGGCCGATGCCCTGCTGCTGTGGCCCCTCTCCTTCCCGCACCACGCCCCCCTTGCCAGACGACCCCCGACCCCCCGCCGCCCGCGCGCTCCCACACGCCCCCCGGCCCCCCACCTTCCCCCCACAGCACGGCACCAACGTCGCGTCGATCGTGGCGCGCGTTGCGCCGGGCGCCAAGATCCTCGCGCTCGATGTTTTCGAGTCCGACCGCGCCGGCAACATCTGGGCCTGGGACAGCGACATCCTTGCCGCCATGGACTGGGCCGTCAAGGCCAAGACCAGCGGTCAGTACAACGTGTGCGCCATCAACTTGTCGCTGGGCTCAGAGGTCGGCCGCGCCGCGCCGTGCCGCGACGGCGCGTACGAGCCCGCGTTTGCGGCGGCCCGCGCGGCGGGCGTGCTGCCCGTGGTCGCCTCGGGCAACGAGGCGAACAAGACCGCGGTCGCGTACCCGGGCTGCGCGCCGTCGGCGGTCAGCGTCGGGGCCGTATACGATCGCGATGTCGGGTCGCGGGCATGGACCGTCTGCGCGGACGCGGCGACGGCGGCGGACCAGGCGGCGTGCTTCTCTAACAGGTGGGGGGCGTGCTTGGGGGGGCAGGGGCTGCGCGCAAGCGCTGGGCCGTGAACGAAGCGCCCCAACCGACGGTGGCGTCAGCACTGGTGTGGCCCTGGCTTTCCTGCTCAGCAGCGGCCGTGCTCCTCTGTTTGCTTGGCCTTGTCAAGTGGGCTTGATCATGACACGCTAGGCCTGTGTGCCATCCGTCCCACCTTTGCCAATCAAAGGCTGGTGACAAGCCCATGCCCCTCCTTTCATGTGTACGACCCCTGATTTAAAAATCACAATCGCCTGTCCCGTCGCCTGTCCCGTCTGAGGACTCCGCCCCCCCCCCCCCCCAAAAAAACCTTCCTCACCCGCAGCGCACCCTTCATGACACTCCTCGCGCCCGGCGCCATCATCAACGCCGGCGGCTGGTCCATGGCCGGCACCAGCCAGGCCGCGCCGCACGCCGCGGGCGCGATCGCCGTGCTCAAGGCCGCCGTGCCGGCCGCGACGCCCGACCAGGTCGTGTCGGCGCTGCGGTCCAGCGGCAAGCCGATTACGGACGGGCGCAACGGCGTCACCACGCCGCGCATCAATGTGCCTGCCGGCGTGGCTGCGCTGCAGGCCGCCCTGGACAAGGCCGCGCCGACTGGCTCGGTCCTGATCAACGGTGGCGCGGCGACGGCCGCCTCGCTCGACGCGGCGCTGACGATCGCCGGCGCCGATGCGAGCGGCGTCGCGGCGATGTGCGTCAGCAACGCCCCGGGCGCGTGCGTCGCGTTCGAGCCGTTTGCGGCCGCCAAGGCATGGCGGCTGGCAGACGGCGCGGACGGGCCGCGCACTGTGTACGTGACGCTGCGCGACTCGGTCGGCAACACCATGGCCGTCCCGGCGCAGGCGTCCATCGCGCTCCAGCGGACGGTTGCCGCCCTGGGCCCCTCCCCTCCCGCAAACGCATCCGCCGAGCCCGGGCCGTCGCCCTCCCCGGTGCCCTCCCCGGTGCTCTCCCCGGTGCTCTCCCCGGTGCTCTCCCCGGTGCTCTCCCCGGTGCTCTCCCCGGCGTCGTCCCCGGCCGCTCCGCCGTCGCCCGCGCCAGACACCGCGCCGCCTACTGGGGGCTCCCTCCTCATTAACGGCGGCGCGGCCTCAACCGACAGTCCCGACGTCACACTCGCCCTGTCAGCAACCGACGCGAGCGGGGTCGCGTGGATGTGCATCAGCAACGCCGCGGCCGGCTGCGCGCCGTTCGAGCCGTTCGCGCGGACAAAGGCGTGGTCACTGCCCGGCGGCCCCGACGGGCCGCGGACGGTGTACGCACTGCTGCGGGACGCGGTCGGCAACACCATGGCCGCCCCGCTGCAGGCGACGATCCAGCTTGCAACACCGTCGCCCCCCGCCAGCACCCCCGGATCAACCGTCGCAATCAACGGCGGCGCCGCCTACACCAGCGCGCGCAGGGTCAGCCTGGCAATCACCCCTGCCGGCCCCGTGCCGCCGCGGACGCAGATGTGCATCAGCGAGGCCGCGGTTGACGCCGCCGGCTGCAGCCGGTGGTTCGGCTACTCGGCCACAAAAAAGTTCATGCTCGCGTCGTCGCCGCAGGGCCTGAGGACCGTGCGCGTCTTCTTCAGGCTCCGCGACCCGTCGGCGGGCGTCGCGCCCGCCCCCGCGGTCGGGACGATCATCTACGACACGTCCGGCCCGGGCATGAACCCCGACGCGATGCGGCTCTCCGCCACTCCGGCGGCCGGCGGCGGCGTCACCGTCGGATTCCTGCAGGCCGCGTCGGACGGGCTCTCAGGCGTCTCGCAGTACCTGGTCGTCGGGCGGCAGGGCTCGTCCGCGCCCCCGCGCTGCCGCGGCGCGAGCCTCAAGAGCGCGCAGAGAAAGGGGCTGGGCATGAGCGTCCAGGCCGCGCCGGGGGCGGGCAACAAGGCCGGGGCGGGCGCGGGCGCGGGTGCGACGTCCGCGCCGGCGGCGGAGGCGGCGTCGTTCTCGGGGCTCAAGGCAGGGGAGACGTACTCGTTCAGGATCTGCGCCGTCGACGGGGCCGGCAACGTGGCCGCTGGGCTGACATTGACTACCCAGGCCTAGTACCACTGCCCACACGCAGCCCCCGGTGCTGCCTCAGGGCGTCGGCCAAACTCAGCTGGAACTTGCAGCCTCGCTGCACCTGGCGCGCATGGGTGTGTCATTTCTTCACATCGCTACAGCTGGCATCATCCCTTCTCTGAATTTTGGGCTCCGCCAGCCCTGCACCACGATGCATCCCTTGGCTTCAGGCGTCCCCTATCCATCTTATTATTTATGGTTGTTTTGCACGGTGCGGGTGATGCGGCTGCCGCCACACACCCGTGCCGCAGCTGGATGATTGCCCACAGCCACCTTGCTTTGGCTGGTGCCCGTTGGTCGACAGGCTTGCACACAGAAATGCCCGCTATGCACTGAATGCAGGCCAGTGGCATCCACTATCGGACCGTGAGGTGGCTTGGCTGCTCAGAAGCTGCCTGGCCGCATGCGCGACCGCCCGGGCACAGTTCGCCCCTCGCCGACTTGCGCGCTCTCAAATCTTCAGCTGCATTGCTCCAGCGCCGTGCCCAGTCCTCGGCATGCATCACCTTGCGCCTTCATTTAGCGGCGCGTCTGCGCTCACACTGCACATGGTGAAACCGCCAGCCCCGCGCCGGCCCCCTTCCTGGGAGCCGCGGCTGTCGGGGCTGCATGAGCCTCTCTTTTGCTTGGCCGCCATCAGGGTTTATTGAGAACACTGACAATCTGATGCCGGATGGTGCGATGATCATGCAGGGGGCTACCCCTGCTGTACAGGTACAGGAAAGTGAGTCGATCCTCAGTGCTTTGCCCCAGTGTGCATACATGCTTGGCGTTGTTGCGGGCCCGCATGTGCACATGCTTTTCATGAATCCGTTGTCATTGATCCGGCGTCGGCGCCCGCTCGGGCCGGCGACGAGCGTTTGCCCACTTGTGCAGCAGCAGACCTGGCGCCCTGGTGTGATCCTCTGCATTCCTGCCCTCGGGACCGTCGGCCCGCGAGAGGCGTCGCTGGTGGGTCCCCCCTCATGATGTTTTGTCCTCGACACCCGCATGCCCTTGCCTGCATTCCTTGGCGACTCACCAAATCTTTGCGTTTCAACGCATGTTAGATCCCTTCAAATGTGCCGCTGCCCACCAGCAGGCAGCCTCGCAGCGTCCGTACCGCTCTCTGTGACGATGCATTGCCATCCTGCTGGGGCGGTCCCGCCCCGCGACACCACTAATCAGCTCCAGCCTTTAGTGAGGTGGAAGCCATATTCATGCATGTAAATGTTTCAACAAGGTTTATCAGGCGAGGGTACAGCACTGTTTGGCGCCCAGCAGTCGCACATTCCCGCGACCAGTTGTGTTTACAAGACGAGCGGATGCGGCACCCGGAGAGCTGCTCGAAGTGTCCTCGCCTGCGCCCCACCTAAACGCGTTCAGAATGGGGATATACCGTAATACTCTTGTGGATGGAAGCTGGAGCAGGCTTTGAGCCCCAGGCCAGGGCTTTGCTGTGCTAGTGAGCAGCCGCCAGTCCATGAGTCCAGTGACGATGGATTCACGCAGGTTCCGTTGTGGCAGGCTGGGAGGGATACCCAACCAACAACAAGGACCCAATGGTTTCAATCAGAGTTGCTCGTGAAGAAAGCCGGCTCAGCAGCCCAGGGCTGATGGATTTGTCACCCAGTACAGTGGCGGGTGCCACACATGCATAAGATCACAACAACAGGTACCCCAATTTTCGAGAAGGGGACGTTTTTGAATTTGCACTGAACTGCGCCTGCCGCGCTTATCGACTCGCGTACAGTAAGCAGAGTGCACACCACGGCACCGATGAAAGTTATGCAAGTGTGTGACATAACACCATGATTTCATAGAATATCACACTAGTTGGCTTGTAGGACGGTCGTGGGGCCAGGCGTGGCGCCACTCGCCAGCAGCGCAGCACCACAGCACGACGACTGGCAAGCAGTGAGGGCAGCGCAGGAGGAACACGGCAGGACTGCCAGAGCAGCAGGAGGTCGAGGAGAAGCGCCACGGCATCAGCTAGCGCCGCATGCCGCCGGCGTCGCCGGCGCTAGGCGCGGATTTTGAGCTGGGGCTGCCAGAGTTTGTCCCGCCAACAGGGCAGCGCGGCCAAGACGTGATCATCGTTTGGGACATCCAGAACATACGCGTTCCCAATGAACTCGAACCTGAGGAGTGCATGCGGTGCGCGGGTTGCGCTCTGCGGGTGGCCAGCGCCGCCCATGCAGCCATGCAGGGGGGCTTGCATGCCCCATGCGATGGGCCCTGCGCCCTCCTCCTGACGCTGCAGGCGGCGTCTAGCGGCTCGCTCGGGCGCCAGCGGGTTGCTGCATGGCAGCGGCTGTCGCTCTTCTTGGGCGATAGGTCGTCACGGCGCATGGCGCTGCCCCCCCCCTCACCCGTCCCTGTGGATCCACCATCACCAAGGACCGCACTCCAGTCCTACCCCTTCCCACCCCACTCGTTGTATCCCACGCCCGTCATTCCTGCCACGCACACAACAGCTTCTTGTATGACACATTCGTGGCCATGCCAGGCCCCCGGCGCTGCGCCGGGTGCTATGGCAGGTGGGCTGCCGGCGGAGGCAGTCACAGGGCGGCCCTGGCCCTGCCCTCGAGCCCCCATCCTTGCTGCCAACCGCACGCAGTTTCTTGCCCCGGGGAGGGGGGGGGGTTGTCTAAAGGGCAGCAGTGGTCCAGCTGGCGTGCACGGCGAAGGGGCAGCCGGCGCCTGCGGCGCGCCTTGCAGCCGCGGTGGCGGCTGCCCCACCCGACGCCCTGCCCCCGGCCCGGGCCCAGGTCTTCCCGCCCCTGCTGTGCCTCCCACTGGGCTTCCGCCCCCGCAGCTTCACCGATGCCACCAAGTCTGCCGTTGGGGAGCGGCGTTTCAACCGATTCACGAGCAACGGGGTGAGGGGCCCGATGCTCTGCCGCGGGCGCATGCTCGGGGTGGCAGGGCCGCGACCAGGACTGCGCACCCTGAAAAGCAGACCACAAGCATTGCAGAAGCAATGCGGTGGCAATGCAGAGGCAACGCAGCCGCGACGCAGCAGCAATGCAGGAGCAGAGCGAAAGCGGTTGTGTCAGGCTATAGGTAGCAGTGTCCTCCTCTTGCGCCGCGGCATGGTCAGGGCTGCAAACCTCTTTTGTCCCTCGGCCCCAACGCCTTGCGCACACCGCCAAGTTGGCGCCTCCCTACGCAGTCACGCACACGGAACCGTGAACATTCCGGCCCCCACGGCACAAGCCTCGGCCGCCGCCCAGCGCCCGCCGCGCATACCGCAGCCTTCCTCCCCACTCTCTCCCTTCGCAACAACCGCGCCCACTCAGCCCCCTTGAGTGAACCCGGCCCCACCAACCGACCC
>NW_014010197.1:0-6410 GCF_000611645.1 Monoraphidium neglectum
GGCTGGGGGCGGCCGCGGCGGCCGCGGCGGCCGGGCGGGTCGTGCGAGTGTGCTCGCTGGCTTGCACGCCGCGCGAGAAAGGGCCGTGCTCGGGGGCCGGCGGCGGGGAGGAGGGGCCGGCGCCGCATCTCAGCTGCATCCGGCGCTCGACTGCGCAGCAGCCGATCTCCCTCACCATACTTCGTCGTTCATCGTGTGTGTGCTGTTCCATTCCTAATCCCCAGCACGCACACGTGCAATTACACATGCCCGCGTACGAGCGAGGCGCGCGCCCACCCACTCCTGCTCCAGTCCCCGGCCTCTCGCATTCAAATGCAGCCCTCGCTGCCTGCAACCCCGCCACCAATATCGACACGCATGCCCTTATCACCCCAACCACACACCCCGCACACACATACACACATACACACATGCAATTACTCACCTACCCCCCCCCACACACACACACTCATTCACTCACTCGTCCGCCTGCTCGCTCGCTGACTCACCCACACATCAGGGCTACCCCATCGGCAAGGGTGCTGACCTGTTCATCAGCGTGTGGAACCTGCACCGCTCCCCCCACCTCTGGAAGGACCCCGACACCTTCAGGCCGGAGCGCTACGAGGAGGTGCACACAAACCCCCAGTACGGCGGCAAGTGGGCCGGTGAGGGGGCCGCGGGCCGGCAGCCGGCGGAAGGGTCGGGGCAAGGACAGGCGGAAATGGACGTTGAGCAATGTGATAGCTCAGGCTCAGCAGGGCGGCGTTGCAACTGTCCTGAATCAAGGATTCGCACCGCCTACACCACTGAAATATTGCATGCGCGTCCCAACATCGCCCCTAGCACACACGCAGACCCGCCCGCGCATGCTGTTCATTCCATACGTATGTCTTCCCCTTTTTCATACACACACACACATACCCACATTCTACCTTTTCCATACAGTGCAAGTGCAAAGGCACGCGCGCACGCGCGCACGCGTGTACCCAACACACACACACACACACACACACACGCGCGCGCGCGCGCACGCACGCACGCACACACGCACGCACGCTCACACACATACACACACACACACACACACACACACACACACACACACGCACACACGCACACAGATTTGCCCATACGCAAGCACAAATCTCTACACACACATACATACACATTCACACTCTCAATCAGTCCAACACACTCGTGCGCACACACCAACACACGCACGCACTTGTATGCACACGGGCGTGCGTCCAGGGTACCAGCCGGAGGCTGGCAGGGGCGCCCTCTACCCGAATGAGGTGGCCTCAGACTTCGCATTCATCCCCTTTGGCGGCGGCGCCCGCAAGTGCATCGGCGATCAGTTTGCGCTTTTCGAGGCGACGGTGGCCTTCGCGATGCTGCTGCGGCGGTACACGTTCAGGTGCGCGCGGGTCGGTCGAACGAGGCCAGGTTTCCGTGCGTGTCGCGCTGCTGCGTTGGTGGTTGGCAGCCAAGAAGGAGCATGACACAAGCCTGTTTCAACGGCACGGCCTGGTGCAGGTTACGCTGCCAAACCATTTGGCTTGTGCCTACGGATTTGAGAAGAAAAGGTTCCATCCTCTGAACAACGCAACCTTGCCCTCCCCACCACTCAGGCTGGCGGCGACGCCGCAGGAGATTGGGATGGCGACAGGCGCCACCATCCACACCGCAAACGGCATGATGGTGTCTGTGTCGCGCCGGCAGGCGCCAGGCAGCTCCGCCAGCGCGGGCGGCCAGCAGCAGCAGCCCGTGGCGGTGTAAAGCGGGGTGGCGCAGGTGGGGGTCGTGAGGCACAGCAACCTGCTTCTATTGTGATGCAACGAGGCAAATGAAATTCATTCAAACATCCATATTGGAACACATACGAATGAGTATACATGAAATGTAATTGTACGTGAGCAGAGTTCTGATGGCGCCGCCGTTGAGCCATGTAGCGTCGCTTTGCAGGCGGAGTTGGCAGCAGGGTGAGGGCAGGTCGAAGCCTCATCAGGGGCTTGTGAGTTGTGGCCCTCTAACTCCCACATACAAAACAGGTTGAAGGTTCGGATCCGCATTGGCCCCTTGTCGGATCGAGCTCGCCAGTTGGGAGCCCCTGGATGGCTGATCCTGCAACCTCGCCGGTCACCGAGTCGGAGCCGAGCCGGTGCCATCACTCGTCACACCCTCTCATGCCTTCATAGCATCCGCCTTGCTCCCTTGGGCTATTGCCAATAGCACGATGCGATCATAACTGGTTCGCACGCATTGCAAAGCAACGCAGCGTCCAAGGACGGACGATCAAAAAATCCCTTGACTGAACCATGAACACCCGCAACGCGCAAACCGCCAAGAACAACGGAGGCCGTGTTCGTGTGGCCTTCGGTGCTCTCGGAGTGGCCTGGGTCGCTCTTCTGTTGATGGTGCCGTCGAGCAGTTTTGCGGCGCGATCACCGGGCTCACTCATGCAAGGTCCTATTCACCTGCAGCACCCTGTTCATCACTCCAGCTTCCCCATGAAGCCACGGTACCTGGTGCCCTGGCTGCGTGGGGTGACACCGCCTCAGGTGACCAGTCCCCACGAATCAGCTTCTCGCAGCCCTCTGCCCTGCTCGGCGCTGCCTTCCCATGCTTATCGCAGTCCCAATTGTTTGCAGATTGTCAGTGCCATCACTATGGCTGTCCAGGGAGCCGATAGCGCCTGCCATCCGCCGTCGAGCTCCATCGATGCACGCGGTGGGGCGCGACCTGGTCTGGCGCCCGCTGCTGCAGCCCCAATCAAGACAGCCACGCCCTGGTGGCTGCTGACTCAGGTGGGCCAGCGCGTCTTTTGCAAACCGAACGTATTTGATGCCATCTGTATGCACACATGCCACCATGAATGCAGGGGGGTCGTCACTGGGGTGGACTTTGAAAGGTTGCGCAGGACGGAGGTACTTGCTATGTGGGGCCATGCCATTGCGCTTAGCCACTGGCAGGCATCCACGCAGGGTGGAGCCAGGATTTGATGCCCAGCGTCCTCCTGCCACGCCGTTACATCCAATCGCAGGAGCCGGCCACCCGCAAAGGCCGTCCGCCGCACCAGCTCAGTGCTGTTGTAGTTAGCACCGCGGCCGCTCGGGCTCCCTCAGGCGCCCTTACCCCCACCGCCAGCGGCAGCAGCGGGCCCCCTCGCCGCACGGCGACGCGCGCACTGCTCCAGGGAAACGGCAGCGTCGCAACCGGCGCAGCGAGCGCAGGCGACGTTGGGGCCTTCCCTGATTTGATGGGCGGCATCAGCGAGCCCGCCGCGCCGCGCGTGACAATCGGTCAGGTCGCGAGCAGCATGAACGTTCCTATCGCACCTCCCTTAAGGCGCCGCCTGGCAGAGCGGCTGTCGACGAGTGCGACAGGCTGGCTGCGTCGCGCTGCGATGCAGCTGTGCCCGTGGCCGGGTTGCATGTTTGGCAACCCGCTCGAGCAGCGGCAGCAGCAGGAGCAGCAGCAGCAGCAGCAGCAGCAATCAGCCCTGCGTGCGCATGGGACCCAACGACAGCAGCAGCGGCATCAGCGTGCAGCCCGGCGCCTTCAAATGCGCCCCAGCCCCGCAGCGACTGATGGCAAGAGCGGTCTGTCCATCGACCTGTCAGAGGCTCCGGCAGAGTACAGGAACAACATCAACAGGATGCTGCCACCAGGCACTTCGACACCCGCCCCCGCGCCGACGCTTCCAACCCCTGCGCCGCCCGCAGCAGCATCTCCCCCCGGCAGCCCAGGCGGCGCCGGCGCGGCCAGCAGCCCGCCGCCGGGCGGGGGCGCGGCCGCGCCCGTCCAGAACGCTTCTGGCAAGCCGGCGGCACAGCCGGAGGGCGTGACCCTGGAGACGGTGAAGCAGGGGGTGGGGCCTTGAGGGGGCGTGTTGTCAGGCACGCAATGGCTGCCGCCTGACGGGGTTGGGTAGCAGGAATGACAGCTTTGGCCACGCGTCAAACCAGAACGACAGTTTCAGCCCGGCCTGTGGAGTGGAGTGATCTTTGACTGAACAAATGGCTGTGCTCCTGACGAGAGGTCATGTTGGTTCTTGCAATTCATCTTTTTATCACCACAACAAAGGTGTCTGAAGGCTGCCTCACGCTTGCACGTAGGAGAGACTGGTGTTTGGTGTGCCAGTCCCCGGTGCATGGAACGCTTGATTGCTTTTGACCATGCTTCAACTTGCCTGCCCCTACCAGTCCCCCTCTTTTCTCTGGCAGTAGCATAATCCCTCATGCCATTAGAGTATCTGCACACCTTCCAGTTGTGGAATGTGCTGCTTATTGCTCTTTCGAAACAGGCACGCATGTTCTTGTTTTGCAGGCTTGCAAGTGTAGTGCGTCGTTAGCTCAAATGCGCGGTGGTTTAGGGGAACGGGGGGGGGACCCCACAGCACATTTCACTGATTAAACTTTGTGTGTCGCTGAGCTTTGACTGCTTCATTCTGTCGATGGACGGTACGAGGCGGCCGTCCATGGGGTGTTGGTTGGTCAAAAGGAATGCAGACTTCACTGTCGACTTCATTGGAAGTTGATTGAAGGCATTTTGTTGTAATGAAACTGCTGTATAGATGCACTGCAGCATTTATGCAGAAGTACATGTCACCTACATGGAAGTCGTGGTCGGCTGTCACCATCCCACAGGGGGCGTGAAATGTCAAGAAAGCGGCATGCGCTCCACGCGAGTGGGCAGTGGGGTATCCCTGCCCGCACCCCTTCCACCAAGACTCGTACCGTATCACAAGTCATTACGGTACTGCGTCGAAAGGGTTTCTGGTGTCACATTCAGCCGCGTTGGATCGAGCTTGTATTGCTATCTCGGCATGTGTGTGCGCGTCAGGTGACGGAGTGTCGGCCGTCGAGCGACAAAGTGACGTCGCCGCTGGCTGAACCTGGGCCTACCTTCTGGTAGACACTGCATGCATCAAGCAACTCCAACGATCAGTTATCTGTCGCTGAAGGACTGCATCGCAAGATCAACGCAGTGGTCGATCTGACACTTCAGCCATCATGAGTGGCTGCGGGCGATTTGAGGACGAAGACGAAGCGGATGAGGGGATGACGACGGTCGCTGATGCGAAAGCGTCCGCACAGCACGCCCGTCCCACAGGCTTGGGCTCCTGGTCGCGCGCTACTGTCACGATTGGTGCCGCAGCCGCAGCCGCCGCAACCGGCGCGCCGCAGCCGTGCCAAAAGTGCCGCGCCCGCGAAGCTATCGTCGTCGTGCGCCAGAATGAGCCGCTGTGCGCGGCGTGCCTTGAACAGGGGGTGGTGGGGAAAGTACGCAGCGCGACTAAAGGCAGGGGCCTGCTGCAAGAGGGCGACAGAGTGATGCTCGCGCTTTCAGGCGGCGCGGCGTCCGCGGCTCTGCTGCACGCGGCACTGCAGCTGCAGAACCGCAACCCGCTGCGCGCAGAGCGTGGGCAGGTGTCTTTCACTCTTAGGGTGGTGCACGTGCGCGCGCCTGGGCCTGCGCCGCTCGCCGGCGCTCGCAGTGGCGACGGCGACGGGCCGGATGCGGCAGCGGCAGCGGCAGCGGCGGCAGGGGCGATTGCGGCCGCGGCAGGCGTTGCGGGCAGCTTCCGGGTGGTGCCTCTTGAGGCCGTGTATGAAGAGGATGACTCGCTGCTGTGGGCAGAGGACTCGAGCGACAGTGGTGACGCAGCGGATGTGCAGCAGCAGCAGCAGCAGCAGCAGCAGCAGCAGCAGCAGCGGTTCCAGTCACAGGAAGCACAACAGGGCCAGCAGCGACAGGAGGGGGCTGAGGCAGCCTCCTTGGATGACAACACGGCAACAGCGGGCACGGCCGAGGCGGCGAACGGCATTCATCCAGAGGCCCTGCAGAAGCACGAGGCGCGCCTGCGGGCGCTGCTGTCCGCAATCAGCGACCCGACCGCCGCCGAAGACGTGGCGGCGCACCTGCGGGCCCGCCTGCTGCGCCGAGTCGCGCTGGCGGCCGGCTGCAACAAGCTGCTGCTCGGCGACTGCGCCAGCACGATCGCCGCGCGCGTGGTGGCCGACGCGGCGAAGGGCCGGGGGTTCAGCCTGCCGGCGGACATGCAGCCGCTCGACGCGCGCGCGCCCGGGCTTGTCGTGCTGCTGCCGCTGCGGGAGACGTCCATGGGCGAGGCGGCGGCGCTGGCGGGGCTCCAAGGCCTGCTGCCGAGCGCGCCCGTCGCCGCGGCGGGCAGCGGCGCCGGCAGCCTAGGTGGGAGCCAGGGCGGTCAAGGGCACGGCGGGAGCGTGAACGGGCTGGCTCAGGCGTTTGTGGAGGCGATGCAGGCCAACCTGCCGGCGTCGGTGTTCACGGTGCTGCGCACCGCGTCGCAGCTGGAGGCGTTCGACTTCAACGCGCCGGCCGCGGCGGGGCCGGCCGCGGCCGCGGCCGCGGCGGTTGCGGCAGGGGCGCGCGCGGGCGGCGCG
>NW_014010196.1:0-6407 GCF_000611645.1 Monoraphidium neglectum
CCTTGAGCCACTTCACTGCTACTGTGCCGTACAGCGGCGCCTGCGCCCGTGACACCTCCCCAAACGCGCCCTCCCCGATCTTGGCCACGACCTTGACCTCAGACCGCGTCAGCCGGTGCACCGGCTGCAGCTTGGGCAGGCTCTGCAGGCTGTCGCCACTGTCCGCGCGCTCGGGCGGCGCGCCGCCGTCGCCGCGCCAACCCGCGTTGCCGTCGCCGCCGCCACCACCGGCGGCGACAAACAGGCGCTCGCCTTCAAGGCTGAAGCCCGAGTCCTGAGTGCGGGGGACGTACCCGCCGCCGCCACCGCCCACGCCAGTCACGCTGGCGCGGGGCCGCGCGGCGCCGCCAGAGCCGCCCTGCACACCGCTGCCGCCGCCGGCGGCCACGTAGCCAGGATCCTCCCCTTCCTCGCCGCCGCCGCCGCCCGAGGCCGCGTCCTCATCCGCCGCGGCGCCGCCCTCCTCGCCATCCGCGGCGTCACCAAATGCCGAAATGTAGCTCGGCAGGTTGGCGCCACCCAGAGGCGCGTCTGCGGCGCCGCCTCCCCACGCAGCCTTGGCCGCTGCAACAATCTCCACTCTGACCCCCACGGCGCCTGGCTCGCAGCCACAGCCGTCTGGCTCCTGCATCGCGGAAAGCAACGCCTCAGCATCCGCATCCGCGTCACCATCCCCATCGCCATTGCCGCCGCCTTGCACAAAGCCGCCCGACGACGAACCCCGTGAGCCTGCAGGCGGCGGTATCGTGCATGGCAGTGATGACATGTGCAGGTGGATGATCGCCAGGCTGGGCAGCATGCTGCACGCATGCACGAGCTCTGCTCCCCTGTTGCAGCGGAGCATGGCCGCCTCCCCGATCCAACACCAGGTCCCTCCCTCCTCATGGTATGAGTGCAAGTGCTCACCCTCTTGATCAAAGGGGTCCGCCGGCAGCATCTGCACAGCCCTCGCCGACCCCGGCTCCGCCACCCCCGGCGCCTCGCCAACCCCAGCACGCTCCGCGCCTCTGGCCGTGCCCGACGCCGCCCGCAGCAGCTCCTCTGCCGCCTGGCGGTCCCAGTACGCCTCCACCGCGGCCTCGGCCTCGTCCGCCGCATCAAACTCCGCGTCAGTGAGGTCGTCCTCCCCGGCAGCTCCGCAGCCGCCACCAGCGCCGGCGGCGCTGACGGCAAAGCCGCCGCTCAGAGCGGCCAAGCCGCTGCCAGACGCGGTCGCGGCGAGCGCCGGCAAGGTGTCGCCGCGCCAGAGCGCGCCGGCAGTCTGCATGCCCGCGAGCGCAGCGCCGACATTGAAGTCCGAGAGGTTGTTGATGCTCATGCGCATCCGCGCCAGCGCCGCGCGCTCCATCTCTGCGCTGGCGGCCGCCTTGCCGGGGCCGCCCCAGCTCGCAAAGGCCACGGCGCGGCTGGGCGCCCCCCAATCCGACGCCGGCACGATCGCGCCGCCCTCTGTGGCTGGCAGCAGGGAGTGCAGCAGCACCTGCTGCTCCAGGGCAGAGTCGTATGGGGCCGCGCCGCCACCGCCGCCGCTGCCGTCACCCCTGCCCCCACCGCTGCCAGCTGCAACGACCACATCATGGCTGCAGTGCATAGGGAGGGCATAGGGCAGGGCTTAGGGCAGGGCATGGCTGGGTCAACATTCGTGGTCCTGACACGCACACAGGGTGGGTAGACCAGATTTGCTCTGCAATAGGCGCGCACTGCAGACGCACCCGTCTCAATTGTGTTCCCTCACAAAGGTTCCCCGCCCCCACTAAGGTCTCCCGCCGCCTTGGGAGTGCCGTGGGCCCGTCTGTGTGCGCACCCACCTGAAGAAGCACTGGCCCTCAAGGATCTCGTCCGGCGTCATGGGGTCCTCGCTGGCCGCGAACGCAAAGCAGCGGATGCGGAACGTCTTGCTGGGCGTCCCGGGGCGTAGCAGGTGCTGAAAGTACTCCTCCTTGAGCTCCTGGGGGCGGGGGCCATGCCGGGCGGTGTGGGAAGCTCAGGTGCGGGTAAGGGCAGCTACCTCGCATCTACCTGCAGTCACGCTTGCAGCCACCCCCCTGCACCCGACCTG
Organism: Monoraphidium neglectum; assembly: GCF_000611645.1. Classification (NCBI taxonomy): domain Eukaryota; kingdom Viridiplantae; phylum Chlorophyta; class Chlorophyceae; order Sphaeropleales; family Selenastraceae; genus Monoraphidium; species Monoraphidium neglectum. Next base: position 2,060 of record NW_014010196.1, read on the forward strand.
CTGAATGACGCACGGCTGATTGGCGGCCGCTCGTCAGGCCTGCCGCATCTCGCGAGTCAGCTGCCGCACGCAGCAGCGCCACAGCCGCGCTCTCTCCACAGCGGCTGCGACCACCCGTCCCTGATGCCCCAAAAAACGCACCGCCAGGTCATCGTCGTCCGCCACGGTGATGAGTGCGCCGGGGTCCATCTCCTCGCCGGGGCACTGGTACTTGACGCTCACCGCGGTCTTGAACTTCTCGCCCAGCTGCGGGCAGGGCGGCAGGGGGACAATTGCGAGGGCAGCACAAATGTGGGCGCGGGCACTCGGGGATCGGCAACGGTGTTGCCATGCACCACCTCAAGCCGTAGGCGACTGCGGAGCACTGGCTGCTTAGCTGGCTGATGCAGCAGTCAGGAGCGAGCCCGCGCGCGGCTGGTGCTGCACTGCCGCCAGCCGCCGACCTTGTACATAAAGTCTGCATAGCGGGCGTCAGCCGGGACGCTCTCGTTGTAGTACTCGCCGCCAGTGTAGCGGTAGGAGCCGTCCGCGGCCTGCGAGGGAGCAATACCGCGCACCAGCGGGGCGCACGCGGGTGGTTGTTGAGCGGCCTGCGCACAGCGGGCGACCTGCTGTGCACATGCGGCGAGTTCAGCGCCCGCGTTGGGCTGCCTCGACTGCAGCAACAATTATCTGTCATCATCCACGCGCATCCCACCCCTTGCCTTCCCCCAGCTGCTGGCCTCGTCCTCCAGAGCTGCCGTCGTGATCTCATGTCCCGCAGGCAGAACCCAAGGCCACTCCAGGCACGCCCACGCCAGAGCTGGTAAAAATCCATTGTTGCACAATCGACGGCGACCCCGTGCGCGGGCTGCTGCACTCACAGCGATGAAGGAGCCCCCAAACGCGAGACGGAGCCTGATGCGGCGGCTGTCTCCCACATCCACTTGACTTGTAGAGTGAGACATCATGGACGAGGAGGACGCCACGATAGCGTCGATATCGGTCGCCGAGGGAGCGGCCATGAGTGCTGCCTGCTCCTGATGGGCCGGGCTTCACAGGCGCGCCATGGGCAGCGCCGAGAGATCAGCACGCCATGCGATGCAGGGAGCGCCGGCGCTCAAAGGCCCGGGGGGCCCGTGCGACGTCCCCAACCCGTCTCTCTCCAGTCAACAGCTGAACTTGGGCAACAAAGTGGAAGGGGGAAGGGGTGTGTATGTTTTAGTTTGAATTGAGGGGTGAAGGGTATTGTCGGCATACGCATGCATGGATTCCCTTGGCCGGTGCACCTGCCTGTACAGTGCTCTCACCGGTGAGGTGCGAGGCCGAGCCTCCACCCTGCGGGTCATTTCTAAGGAATATCAGCTGCAATTGTAGGCAATCCATCCAGTGCTTGCTCCGCAACAGCGCGATAGAATCGATCTATTACCCGTGCCGACGCGAAGCGTCTGGAAGCAGTGCGTGGTTGCGGGCATCTCAAGCCACAGTGCACTCATCACAAAGGGCCCAGTCTGTGATATCACGCAGCGAGTGCCCTGGCAGGCGAACGGCGCAGCTTGGCGGCGTTGGTCGTGGCTCTGTCTCACTTCGAACACTCCAGGCAGCACGTGCGCGGGGGCCGCACGCAGACGTTGAGGGAGTGCGCTGTGCACCCAGCAGCAGGCGTGGTTTTGATCTCGTGAGGCAACACGTGGCGGACGTACACAAACAGACGTCCAGAGGTGCCGGGTGAAAGCGAGCAAGCCAAGGCCGCCGCCCACCGTGCAGGCGGGGTGCAGGCTGTAGTGGCTCTCCGATGGGCAAGGTGCGTGGGTGTGGCTGGGCGCATGCCTCTTGTAACCAGCAGCCCACATTCACCAGCTGCCTGGCACCTGGCGCGTCCACGCCAGACACCTGCCCATACGTGTGAGCAGTCGCCACATCGCTTGTGGCTCCCCTTGGTACCGCCACTTTCGCCTCAGTAGCTGCTCGTTTGTGCTGTTGTGTGTGCCTGCCCTCTGCCTGCAGGACTACTATGCAATCCTGGGGGTGTCCAAGGGGTCGGACGAAAATGAACTCAAGAAGGGTGGGCTGGTGGGGGCAAGCATGATGGTGCCTGGGGGCATGCAAAGGTTGCCCAAAGGGCGAGAGGGGGCAATGCTGCATGCACGCATGTCGCAAGGCGCACAGCCCAAGCGGTGACAAGGCGAGGCGCAGCTTGTGTGCCCAGAAGCGCAGCGGGCGGCACAATGGTCAGCACTGCTGCTGGCAGTCGTTGCGCTGTGAGGCGCGCATGTTCTGCAGTTTTACGGGCTCCCTGTTCTTTCCGACCCCAGCGTACCGCAAGCTGGCCATGAAGTGGCATCCGGACAAGAACCCTGACGACAGAGCTGCGGCGGAGGCCAAATTCAAGGACGTCTCGGAGGCTTACGAGGTGAGTGTTTGCATGTGTGTGTGTGTGTGTGTGTGTGTGTGTGTGTGTGTGTGTGTGTGTGTGTGTGTGTGCGCGTGCGCGCGTGTGTGTGTGAGTGGGTGAGTGGGTGTGCGCATACGCGTACGCGCGCACACACATATGCACATTTTGAATTGTGGCAAGATTCATGTGCACAATCGCACTGTTATCACAAGCATGTGGGTGCCGTCCTGTAGTAATCACTGCGCGTAATACAGACACGTGTACTCCTTATGCCGGCATGTGCTCGCGCGCGCGCACATGCCTACCCAACTGCACCATCGTGCATCTGTGTTGCTAAGGAAGCCTGCAGCATGCACCCAGGCCGGTTGCGCCCAGGAGGACGCTCACCCGCACGTCGGGCCTTGCAATCGTGCTAACGCCCTGCCCATGAACTGAGCAAAGGCCTGCACCGGTATGTCAGGGCAGGCTAATGCACCACCCAGTTCAGGGTGTTGACGCAGGCAACCACGCGCGCGCACGTCTCAGGTGCTGTCTGACCCCCAAAAGCGCGAAATCTTCGACCGCCACGGGGAGGAGGGCCTCAAGAACGGCGGCTTTGGCGGCGGCGGCGGCGGGGGCGGCGGCGGCGCACACTTTGGGCGCTCACCCGAGGAGCTGTTTGCAGAGGTGCGCCGGCCGCGCCGACCCTGGGCGGCAACGCACTGTGGGTGCTTCTGACGGCGTTGATGAGGGGCGGCAGGCTGTTTTTGTATTGGTGTGTGGCATGCGCAACGCCTTCATCCCGTAGAGAAACGGCCTGCGCTCCTTCCCGACCCCTGGCGCACTGGGAATGCTGGCTCCTGCAAACCCAATTACAATCACAGATTTTTGGCGGCATGGGCGGCATGGGCGGCAACCCCTTCGGCTTTGGCGGCCCGATGGGGGCCATGGGGGGTATGGGGGGCGACCCCTTCGGCGGCATGGGCGGCATGGGGGGCCCGTTTGGCGGCATGGGTGGGATGGGCGGCATGGGTGGGCGGCCGCAGGGGCCGCGCAAGGACCCTCCCATTGAGGTGAAGCTGGCCTGCACCCTGGAGGAGCTGTACAGCGGCACGACCAAGAAGATGAAGATCAACAGACAGGTGGGTGCAAACAGGGCGTTGCGCGGCACGGGTTGGCTGCAGGGCCGGAGGTCGCGCGCGTGACGGGGCTTCATAATCTTGGCAGTGCAATGCTGCCTCATATGCGCACAGCGTGGCGAAGAGGGCGCCGCCATCCCAGCTACGCGTGCAGCCCACCTGCTCGCTCCCACCTCCCCTGTCCCCTCATCATGTGTGGTTTGGTGCGCCCAGACCTCCAACGGGCGCGCAGAGGAGATCCTGGAGATCCACATACGGCCCGGCTGGAAGAAGGGCACCAAGATCACGTTCCCTGAGAAGGGTGCGGGGGGAGGGGGGCCGTGCCAGGCGGTCGCCCTGTGGCCCCTGGCCACCGGCCTTTCGCGAGCTGTCCTGCGCCAGGCGTCCGGTTGCCCTCCTTCCTGGCACACAGCCCCTGTGCATTCACACCCCCCGCCTACCTCCCCAGCCCCACTCGCCATGCCGCACCACTCTACACACGCACCCTCACGCACGCACATGCACGCAATCTACAATTGCTGCCCACCCTGCTGATCGTCTAGGAGACGACCACCCTGGGCGTGTCGCCGCGGACATGGTGTTCATCGTCGACGAGAAGCCGCACGCCACCTTCCGGAGAGACGGCAATGACCTCATCATGACAGCGGTAAGGGGGGCAGGGGCCTCAAGGGACCCTGGGGGGTGTGCCTCGCAAGGGGGTGGCGGGCTGTCCGGGGACAAGTCTCTGCTGAGGAAGGCGTTGAAGAGCTTCGGCTGCGACCACACATGCGATTATTTGAAGATTTATTTGCCTTGTCTACTAACATCCCCCTTCTTCCTGTTGGTGCCCCACCACTCACCCAGCCCCCCACCCCAC
>NW_014010195.1:0-5207 GCF_000611645.1 Monoraphidium neglectum
GTGCTACGTCAACATCAACAGGCCGAGGGGCAGCCTGGTCGAGGAGCGCCTGTACCCCCTCAGCGTCGGGGGGCAGGAGCTGGACCCCTGCGGGCTAGCAGAGGTGCGCAGCCTCTGGTCACACCCTGGCACTGCACACTTGCGCCACCGGCGCGCGCCGCACGCGCAGCGGCTGCCCCACACATGCGCATGGTCTACGTGGGCGAGGGGATGGGCGGCGCGCGTGGCGCTCGTTGTATCCAAGCTTTACGCTCCATCCGGTGCCAGTTTCTCGAGAGGGGGAGGGGGCTGTTGCCGGCAGAGCGCACACTCGCACGCCCTAGGGCCGCCACGCTGCCCCCTGTGATTCAGCGCTGCGGCTCGGATGGCCACTGCTGGCTTTCCCGTTCCCGAGGGTGCCAATCGACGGCGTGCAGGCTTGCGCTGAACACAAACAGCAACTTGGACCTCCTGACCGACCACAGCCACTGGCATCACTATCCTTGGCCCCCCCAGGAGCTGCTGTCTCTCCCGCCCAACGAGGCGGACGCGCGCGCCGCCGGGCTGATCGACTACTTTGGCTTCCGCAACACCTACGCCCTGGGCAAGCACCTGACAGAAAAGGTGAGCCTTGCTGTTGACGCTGGCATCCATGTTGTGGTGGTGGGCTGACCAGAGTCGGATAGAAGAAAGTGCCAGCGTGAAGCCAGTCAGAGGGGCGGGCAAAGCACGGGCTCCAGGGTTTCGTAAGCGATTGCCCTGATCGCGCGTATGCGGCTTGCCCACGCATCTCCTCCAGACAGCTTGTTTCTGCTTCATCAATCGGCACGCGCTGAAAACCCATCGATGGCCACCTGGTGCAGGCTGTCGCGGCCCTGCAGCGAGAGCACCGTCTGCCCCTGGCCATCCTCAGGCCGTCCCTGGTCTCGTCTGTGGCCTATGAGCCTTACGCCGGATTCACAGGTGAGAACCCGTCGACCTGAAAACAGCCACCTGGGGCGCTGCAGCGCCCCACAAATGGCACACGCACGGCTCCCTCCCCCAACCCACGTCTGTGCATGCCGTCGTTCTTGGTGATTGCTGCCACATGTTGGGCAGCTGGGCGGCCGCAAGGACACCAAAGGCGGCAACGCCGCCACACGGTCTGTCAGCTGTGCAGCTGTCTGGAACGCAAACCCAGCAGCTGCCGTCCATCGCCAGTGTGCGAGCTTTCCAGAGTGCGTCTACACTTTGCAACCTTGGACACCTCACCCTGCCCATGCCCTTGAAGGAAACTACGCCGGGCACCCGGGGGCCTGCATGGCCTACCTGGTGGGGCTGTACAACGACCAGCCCACCAGCGTCGCCACCGCCAGCGCCAGCAGCATCTGGGACGTCGTGCCGGGTGGGCTTTGGACGGCGCTTTGGCTGACAATGCGGGCAAGGCTCACCTGCACGGAGTAGCCTTGGACCGATACGCGCCACTGCAGGCAGGGCTTGCGCGCCGTTGTGCCTCAGAACAAGGATTAAGCTCTGGCTGCCTGTGCCGAGCCCAAGCAAGCATTGGCCGTACGTCCCCGATCCGCCAGCGCTGCCCGCGACTGAGCCAACTGCTCACCACGCCCCACCGCCGCCACCTCGCAGGCGACCTCGTGGCACACGCCTGCCTCGCCCTCGCCGCCGCCGCCGCCGCCGCGGCGCAGCCCGCGCGCCAGCGCGGAGCCGGCGCGCCGCCGCGGCTGCTGGTCGTGCAGGCCGCGACGTCCACCACGCACCCCCTGACCACCTTCACCATGTTCAACCACGGCTTCCAATGGACCCAGGCCCACGCGCGCCCCCTCACGCTCGCAACGCGCCGCGGCGCGCCGATGGCGGCGGGGCAGGCGTTCGACGAGGCGGCGTGGGCCGCGAACAACTGGTGGACGCACCTGAAGGTCGAAGCGGTCGGCTGGCTCTGCAGGTAACCTCGGCTGCTGCTCGTGCCCCGCCACCGGCCAGCAGGCGAAGAGGCGCCGCGGCGCTGCAGCGTTTGCTGCTACTGTCGTTGGCCTCAGCAGTCCGTCCGCGTCGGAGCCCAGCGCCTCAGCAGAGGGTCGCTCATCTGTGCCTGCCACGCCCAACACGCCCTCGGTGCCCTTACGTACCCCGGCCTCCCCCGCCCATGGTCAGGCGCCTCGGACGCTCCCGCGCCGCGCGGCTGCTCGGCGCGGGCTGGCGGACGTTCCAGACCATCAACACCCCAAAGTACGACCTGAACCTGCTCTTCAACGCCGCCAACCTGCGCCAGCTTGAGGCCGCCCTCGCGCCGGCCGAGCGCGCCGACTACCTGCTCGTGTGGCGCCCGCCGCCCGCCGCGTCTGCCGGCGCCGCCGAGGCCGGCGCCCTGCTCGGGCCAGCGCCGGGGCCGCCGCGGCCGCTGAGCCGCGGCGGGAGCAGCAGCGTGGGGAGCGGCAGCAGCGGCGCGCTGGCGGCGCTGGCGGGCGGCGAGGCGGGGGTCGTCTGCAGCGGCGGCGGCAGCGGGGCGGGAAGCCCGCTGAGCTGCTCGACCCCCAGGTCATTCCCAGGCTGCTCCATCGATGCTGAATGTACAGAGCCTGCCACGGCTGACTGTGAGGGCGAGACCGCCGACAGCAAGGCCGCCGCCTTTGGCCCCCAGTCTAAGACACCTGTGGCGGTGCCGGCGGCCCCCCCCGGTGCCGGCCGCGGCCTGAGGCCTGGCGCACTGCCGGTTGGTGGCGGCATGAGCTGGCAGGCGTTCCAATCCAACACGCTGGCCTTCATGTGGGTGGTCGCCCACGGCTGGGGTTGTGGGCAATGCTGGGGCTCATATTGGGGTATAGCTGCTGTTCTGTCACTGATATGTGCATGCCCACGCATTCACGCACGCATACACACACGTACGAACACGCACACGCATACGTGCGCACGCACGCACACGTACACGCACCAACACACACACGCACACAAACACTGCCCAAAAAACATCGCCCACCTTCATGACAGATCGTCACCCCGCGCCACGCACACCCTCCTCTAACCCCCAAAGGCACCGCCAGCTGTTCGGCGTCGAGCTGCCACGCGAGGCGCCGCTGCCCCAGCGCGCGCTGCGGGAGCTAGAGGCCGTCCTGCCCCCGGCGGACAGCGAGTGGGCCGCGGTGGCGCGGCACACGTACGTGCACATTGAGGCGGCATGAGGTTACAAGCCTGCCGGCCACCCGGCAGGTTGGCTCCGCGTGTTTGTGGGGGTCGCACCACAAGGGTGACGTCAGGCGCATTGCATGCAGACCGTATTCCAGCTTGTTATTGCCGAGGACGAGGCTCGCGAGCGCCTGACTGATGGAGAGAAGGGTCGGCTACAGCGACCGTGCTGGTGCTGCCGCAGTGCAAACCTTGCGTGCACCCTTTTGCCAGGGGAATCGGGACCGTCGCAGAGCATGCTTGCGGCGCCGCATACGCGCCAGCCACTGTGTTGCCACTTATATTGCACTTCAGCGGAAGTTGAGAAGAGGAACTTCTTGCCACCCCATTGTCATAACCTTGCCAGCTTGACAAGTTTTGTGCCTTCGTCGCTTCATGGCAGTGTCGTCATAATCCAGCAGCTGCCGAGCTGCTTCCAGACTCCGACGAATAACTTTCAAGATGAACATAGGACCCGAGCCTGTGTGGGTTTCCCGGGAGCTTGACTTGGGCGCACCCGTTTTCAGGCGGACGATTGACAGTACCCGCTTGAAGGCAGGGGAGTGGTAGCAGCTGGGAGCACCATGGGCGCGCGGATGGACGGGCCGACAGTTGACGCACGATGGCGTGCAGAATTGTGGTTGCATTCCCGCATGTGCATGCACATTTTCAAGAGCATGATTTGCTGCAAGGGTTCTCAATCGCCCCCTGCCAAGCATGCTGTTGCATACATGGCGAGCCAGCGACTCAGGCCACCCGCACTTTGAGGGTGGCGAGGCTGTGTCTGCCCGGCAGCAGCTTCTGGTGCTGCATCAGGCAAGCGCTGCATCTTTGGGCGGCTGGGCCTCGCGCAATTTTTGCAGGCCTTGTAACACCGTGCTGGGAGCGGTCGTGCAGCCACAGAGTCACTCAGGCTTTGGGCTGCCCAGGGGCAAGGTTGGACTGCCACGCCGCCTTGTTGCCCAGGCCCCGGTTGCTCCTGCCGACGAAAACTGCTTCATGCTGGCCCGCCAGCACCCCCTACAGCTCAGCTGACCCTAAGGTCAGCGGCTAGTGCAAGGCCGCCGCTGACTGGGCCATCTCCAGTCGGGGGCATGTCACTCGAGACACCCACGTTCTACCATATGCTCGTTCGCCACTCAGCCCACTGAGCGCGTGAATCCCGTATTCTATTGACGCAGCTTGAGGGAATGGAATAATCCTGGCTCGCGAGCAGTGAGGCACACACGTCGCAAAATCGCGCAAGATCCAGATACGGAGCTTACATCTCCTGGTGGACACTCGTAGATTCGCCTGATATCTTGATCGCGGGTTTGGCGTCTGCGCCGGGAGCTGGACCTGGGTCGTGCTGCGCATCAGTCTTAGTAGCGCGTGTCCCGGGGGCATCTGGCAGGCAATAGCAGCCATGACAGACGAACGTGTTCACCCCAAAAAGCGCACAGCATTCGCGCCCACGCCCCTGGTGGGAGCGGCCGGCGAGCCCCAGCGCAACGGCGCAGTCGACGGCGGCACAACCCCGCTAACACCGCTGCAGCAGCAACTCTTCAACGAGCAGCAGAAACGAGCGTTGTTGCATTCCCAGGTTCCTGGGCAGCAGCAGCAGCAGCAGCAGCCACAGCAGCAGCAGCCACAGCAGCAACAACAACAGCAGCAGCATCAGCAGCAGCAGCAACCGCAGCTCCAGCAACCGCAGCTCCAGCAGCCGCAGCCGCAGCACCCGCAGCCGCAGCAGCCACAGCAGAAGCTGCCAAAGGACGACGAGCTGCAGCCGGCGCCCGTGCACAACCCGCCGCCTCGGCACGTGCGGTTGAACGGGGTCCCGCCAGCTGGCAAGCACGCGGCGGACGGCCCAAAGGATGCGCGGCGGGAGGTGTACAGCATTCATGGCGAGCAGGTGAGACGGGTCTTCCAGGCAGTGCAGGGGGACTATTCAGCGGCAGCTGTGCTAGGCCCGGGGTCCAGAGCTGACCCCGCAAACCAAGCAAAGTGCAACAGCGCCCCTCTTGCGTGCGACGCGCCCCCTTGGTGAATGGCATCAGCAGACCCTCGGCCCTGCCCTCCCCCCCCCCCCC
>NW_014010195.1:5756-6954 GCF_000611645.1 Monoraphidium neglectum
CCCGCGCGCTCTCGCCGCCACTGCCCGGCAGGCGGCCAAGCGGCGAGCCGTGGCCGAACTCATCTTCTTTGCGGGGGTGAACGACTTGAGGCGGTGTCGGCAGATGGCTGCGACTTGGAACATTGACGTGAGCGGCCAAAAGGACAGAGTCGCGTTCCATGCGCGAGCCAGTCCGTTTGCATGCGCCGTGTGTGGTGGCGGCCGGGTGCGAACGCGTGCCGCGACGTGCGGTCCGGCGTGCAGACGCCGCCATCGGTGGTGGGTGTAATATCCAGGCAGAGCAGCAGGCCCAGGTGTCCCCGCCAGCAGCGCGGCCCTCATTTTGGGCGGACAGCCGGCAGCGGCCCCGCGGTGGGCCCGGTTGCTCGGCGCACGCGGAGAGCCCGCAACCGCTGCGTGCAAGCGAACTGCTCCCATCTTCCTCTCCGTCTCTTCGTCTCCATGACACTGTGGGTGTGAAACCCGTCGCATCTCATGTGATTGGTCTCGCGATCACAGGTCACTGATAAGGGCTGCATGGATTACGACAAGCGGACGCCGCTGTGAGTACTGCGCGGCGGCGCTGCTCAAGTGGCTGGGGCCGGGGGCTGCGGCGCGCGGGGGCCGGGCGCGAGCAGGCCGCGCCGAGCTCACGAGAGGGGGGCGGGACGGCCTGAGGAGGGCCGTTATCTGGAGCCGGCTGCACTGCTGGGCAGCTGCGGAAGGTCGCGCCAGCTGCTGCACAGGGGCGTCTGCAGTAGATGGCTCGTCGCTTGCAACGGGGAGCAAGGGTGGCCGTGCGGCGGGTGGCCGTGCGGCCTGTGGCCGGCTGGCGGCCGTCGTCCGGTTGCAGGTGGCTAACGTGTTTGCTGGTCATCCGCGCGTCGCAGGCACATCTCGGCAGCTGAGGGGGCATTCAGTGTGGGCCAGTGGCTGCTGGACAGCGGCGCCGACCCCAACCCACTGGATCGGCACAACCGCACGCCCCTGGAGGTGCGGCCTAGCAGCCGGTGGCTTGGGCCGCGGCGCGCGATGGGTCGCGACGGCGGCGGCTCAGGCTGGGCGCAGGCGGCATCCCGCGTTTGGCAACCCAACGAGCTGACGGGCCGCACCGTTCCTGCGCTGGCTGTCATCGTGCTTACAGGCCCCATCCTCAGCCGCCTCTGCGCCCCTGGCCGCCTCGGGCCCTCGGTTGGCACCGCCGCCCTCCCCCTGCCAC
>NW_014010194.1:0-1086 GCF_000611645.1 Monoraphidium neglectum
GCTGCGCTCGGCGCCGCGGCGCACAGCGAGCGCGCAGGCGGCGGCGGCGCCACCGCCGCCGGCGCCGCGGCCGCGCGCCGGCAGCAGCAGGAGTCTGCCGCGGCGGCCGCGCAGCTCGCCGGCGGCATGCTGGCGCTGCAGCAGGTGATCGGCAGCGCTTTGGGCGCGCAGCACGTGTCCGCGGCGACCGCGGCCGCCGCCGCAGCCGCCGCAGCCGCGGCAGGCGCCTCGGCTATGGGTCAGGCGTAGCGGCGCCGAGGCGGCCGCGCGGGCGCCGCCGGCATTACGGCCGGCGCCCTCGCGGGCTGGTTCGAGGCCGCCCTCTTGACCCCATCCCCTTGCTCTTCCGCCTTGCGCTCGGCCTTGCACAGCGCCTTCATGAACAATGTATAGCTTGGGCCCCTGCCTGACGGGCCCTCCCCCCTGGGGTCCCGATGCCGGGCGCGGGATTGGGCGGCACCCTCGTTGGGGTGACACTCCATGAGTCTCTTTGCAGCTGCTGGCTGCGGCCGGAGCGCACGGGCTCGCGGCTCTCAACGGTGTTTTCAGACCCTTCGGCTGCCCCCGCCGCCGCATGGCGGCCGCGGCGGCGTCGATTTGGGACCGCGGGGGCGGAGCGGGGCGTTTTTGCTCGAGGGGACAGGGCGCGGCCTGGCGGCTGGGTCCGCCCGAGCGCCAAGGCGCCGCCGCCCGCCCGACTGCCCGGCGCTACGAGCCCCCGGCGGCGTGGTTTTCCCGGCGCATTAGAGAGTGTGCGAGCGCTCTGCGCGCTCAAGACGGAGGGCAGAGCAGAGCTGCAGGCTGCACTGCGAGGGGTTATGGTTCAAACTAGTCAAGCAGGCGGCGAGCCTCCCGCGGCCGCGCCGGACCTTGCGAGCCCGCTCGGCCGCCGCCCGCAGGGAGTTTCAGCCCCAACGCGAGCGGCGTGCCGCGCGGCGGGGCGCGGCGCGGCGCGGCGCACATTAGCGCCCCGCACGACCGCGTCCCGGCCGTGTTGCTTCGCATCGATCTGTTCAAACTTGCAGTGGCGCGCACGCGCGCGCGTGGCCCCGCCCTGCTCGGCATTGCGAGCAGGCGCGGGCGCGG